>NC_034187.2:70902184-71157441 GCF_002021735.2 Oncorhynchus kisutch
GAGACAGAGAGACGGGGAGAGAGAGACAGGGAGAGACAGAAGAGGACAGGAGAGACAGGAGAGAGAGAGGAGAGAGACAGGAGGGAGAGAGGAAGGGAGGAAGGAGACAGAGGGAGAGCAGAGACGAAGGACAGTGAGAGGAGACAGAGAGACAGGGGGAGAGAGGAGACAGGAGAGAGAAGAGACGAGGGGGAGAGAGAAGAAGAGACAGGGAGAGAGGAGAGAGAAGAGGGGGGGTGGGACAGGGGAGAGCAGAGAGAGAAGAGACAGCGGGGAGAGAGGAGAGAGAGAGAGGAAGAGACAGGGGGAGATGGAGAGAGAGAAGAGACAGGGGAGGAGAGAGAGAAGAGACAGGGGGGAGAGAGAGAAGAAGAGACAGGGGGAGAGAGAGAGAAGAGACAGGGGGAGAGAGAGAGAGAGAAGAGACAGGGAGAGAGAGAGAGAGAAGAGACAGGGGAGGAGAGAGAGAGAGAAGAGACAGGAGAGAGAGAGAGAGAAGAGACAGGGGAGGAGAGAGAGAGAGAAGAGACAGGGGAGAGAGAGAGAAGAGACAGGGGGAGAGAGAGAGAAGGAGACAGGGGGAGAGAGAGAGAGAAGAGACAGGGGGAGAGAGAGAGAAGAAGAGACAGGGGAGAGAGAGAGAGAAGAGAAGGGGAGAGAGAGAGAGAGAGACAGGGGAGAGAGAGAGAGAAGAGACAGGGGGAGAGAGAGAGAAGAGACAAGGGAGAGAGAGAGAAGAGACAGGGAGGAGAGAGAAGAAGAGGACAGGGGAGAGAGAGAGAGAGAGAAGAGACAAGGGGAGAGAGAGAGAAGAGACAGGGGGAGAGAGAGAGAAGAGAGAGGAGAAGAGACAAGGGGGAGAGAGAGAGAAGAGACAGGGGAGAGAGGGAGAAGAGAGAGGGAAGAGACAGGGGGGAGAGAGAGAGAGGAAGAGACAGGGGAGAGAGAGAGAAGAGACAGGGGGAGAGAGAGAGAGAAGAGACAGGGGGAGAGAGAGAGAGAAGAGACAGGGGGGAGAGAGAGAGGAGAAGAGACAGGGGAGAGAGAGAGAGAGAAGAGACCGGGGGAGAGAGAGAGAGAAGAGACCCGGGGGGAGAGAGAGAGAGAAGAGACAGGGGGGAGAGAGAGAAGAGAAGAGACAGGGGGAGAGAGAGAGAGAAGAGACAGGGGGAGAGAGAGAGAGAAGAGACAGGGGGAGAGAGAGAGAGAAGAGACAGGGGGAGAGAGGAGAGAGAGGGAAGAGACAGGGGGAGAGAGAGAGAGGGAAGAGACAGGGGGGAGAGAGAGAGAGAGAAGAGACAGGGGGGAGAGAGAGAGAGAGAGAAGAGACAGGGGGAGAGAGAGAGAGAGAAGAGACAGGGGGAGAGAGAGAGAGAAGAGACAGGGGGAGAGAGAGAGAAGAGACAGGGGGAGAGAGAGAGAAGAGACAGGGGAGAGAGAGAGAAGAGACAGGGGGAGAGAGAGAGAAGAGACAAGGGGAGAGAGGAGAGAGAGACAAAGGAAAGAGAGGGGAGGGGGTTGTCCAGACTGTTTTCACACTCTTGCATTGACCACCATGTGACAGAAAGAGAAAGAAAACATTGAGGTGAACATAACAGTATGCTAGTGGAAGGGAGTAGAGTAGCAGGTGACCCAACTGTGGTGTGTGACTACTATGTATTCCTAGTTGCATGGGTGGAATGTTACATATTTCTATGTATAAAAACCAGCCAAAATCTGGTGTTTATATGTCAAATGGTTTTGTTATATATATATATATATTGATCTTCTGTGATGTATATAAAGTGTAATATTGGGATGCAAACTCAAAATTTAATACATTTCAACTCTATATCTGACATGGTACAGGTGTCTTCTCTTTTTAAGCTCATAACCATGTGTGTGAGGTGTATACTTTTGTTTTAAAGTAGATTTGTTTAAGACTACCAAGAAACACTCTGTGTGACCCTGATTTAGCCCACTGCAGTAGAAGGTTAATCACTTAATAAATCCTAATCCAAATTATTAACAGTAAAAACTAAGTAATTGGTGGGTTTAAATGTACTTGTTACTTCTGTGACCTTTCATTATCTTCCCTCCTCATGAACTTAAACTTACAGATAGTTTCTGCAAAACTAAATCTAAATATTGTAATTAGTTGGCACTGGCAGGGGTCTTTGCGTCAACATTTTTGTGTTTTGATGAATTTCTAATACCTTTTAAGACTTTTTCTGCTAGATGTTTTATAAAGACCCCTTTTCCATCTGTTAAACCAGAAATCAAAGCCTATGCTTATTCCTTTATATGATGGGAAATGGTTTAAATAATTAAATGTAATTCATAATTTTTTTTTTAAATAGTCTGCTTTCATTTGAACTTCACATTAGTGCTCATGGGGCTTTTACATGGAAATGGCCCTTTACACAGCATGACGTCAGACATTAGAATGTGGTTAAACCAGAGAAAACATGAACAGCCTAAATGTCCTGGAGCTGTGTTGTGTACATGTGTTGTGTACATTCTGAAACCATAGCGTTGTCAAAAAACGTACAGTACCAAGTCCATTCCACTACCCCATCCTGTTACCACCTACCTACCTAGAAAAGCCTGCTCTGTTTCTCATATTACTCAATGTGACTTGGTTGAGCTTGCCTCGCTTAATGGACCAATAGAATAGTCCCAAAACCCTGCTCATCTTCCATTCCAGACAGACTAGATCAAACGCTCAACATATTTGAAAGATTTCAAATAGTATTTGATTTTGAACCAAGGTCTGAATCTGATACATTGGATAACAGCAATCTGGCCAATTTGAATGAATGCTGGTGAGATGACAGCAGGGAGGTCGAACCCCACCGTGGGACGTTTCACTATGGCAACTTCTTGTCATCTTCATCCAATCTTTTCAACTTCCACATCCTTTCCAGCAAGCATAGAGTTGTCCCAATAATATGTCCTTTCTCCTGAAGTGTGCACTCGTTCACTAATTCCCACAAACCTAAAAGCATTAGATTGGTGGAGGCATGGGCTGGTGGGAGTTTCTACTATTTTTCTTATATCAGTCATTTCCAATCAGTGAAGGGAAGTGAATAAGTGCACACTTTGGGAGGAAGGAGAGACATGGACTCCGTAGTGTAAAACAGTCTCACAAACATGCAGCCAACCCAATGGTGGTGCACAAGGGGTTAACCCAGCCACCCATCCTCTGCATGTAACATTATATAAACAAAATGTTCTCATATTTTACTAAATGAATACGCTGAAATGTCCTATAAAAATTAAGAACATTTTATAAATGGGGCCCAAAAACTGGCTTCACCTAACGAGAGCCTAGCTTCACCATCATCATCGTCGTCACCACCATACCAGCCTGCTTTATACATAGCCCTAAAGGAGGTCCTCCCTAGTGTCCTGTTATGCCTGGTTATACACACAGAGAGTACCACTAACACCGCTGGGGACAAACTGTTTTTATTAGAATCAGTGGCGCTAGGCTGGGGTTGGAGAAAGTACCATGTTTTACCCACTAGATGCCCTTTCATCTATTTTGCTGGTTTCTTGTGTTTATTTAATGGATTACAACATTGTCTTTGAAACTTTGGGTGGAAAACAAATAGCTTTTGCTCATCGTGAAAATAAATGTTGGGGTCAACCACACAGGTCAAGCCAGTCCTCCATGAAAGGAATTCAGTTCGCAAATTGATGGACGTCATGACTCATGATGCCTAAGTCAATAAATTACATTCAATGGGAAAAGATATGCTGCAACGGGTAAACTGGTGAGAGACTCAGAGACAGAGACGCAGGCAGGCAAATTATTAGAACATTACTGGCATTTACAATTAATTAAACAGGTGGATTTTGATGGGTATTTTTTTTTATGATTATGCGAATTAGATTTCCATGCATACATCAATTCATACCATTACAAAACACTATATATTGTATGTTTGGGACTTTTACCATTGAATACTATAACATTGAAATCATTAGAACTGCTGTAGCCCAATGGTTTAGTTGTTCACCAGAAATGGGCCAACTAATCCAGAACTTTTTTGAAGGGAATAAACCACACACACAGGGGACGTTTCCTGGACACAGATTTAGCCTAAGAGAAGGGCAAACTGAATTGCTTTCATGGAGGACTGCCTTAAATTGTGAGGTTGACCACACAATTTGTCATCATGAGCAAAACCTATTGGTTTTCTACCCAAAGTTGCAAAGAAAATGTTGTGATCTATATAATAAACACAAAAGACAACATCGATAAAAGGGTGTGGCAGGTACAGCAGCATCTAGTGGGCACATTCGGTTAATTTCAAACTCATTTACTATGGTAAATAATAAATAATGCAAGTGACTTCAATGGCTAATTTCTCTGAATGACGAGGGGGGGGGTGAACGACCAGATTCACAGGGAATACATGACATAGTATGAAGAAGCAATACTCCAAGCCACAGCTACATACTACTTGTCAAACATAGAGAACTGATACGATATACTAGTTGTTTGGGTTGGATTAGCATGGAGGTCTGTGGGTGGCTTTTGATCAGTTTATTGAATTCCCCATGTCTTACTTAATGATAGGAAGAAGTTTGGTCCGAATTAGATGTTAGGTGCTAATTTGGGTGCAATCAACTAGCTTAATCTCCCCGATCAAATTATATTTCTACAAAATAATGTTTCAGGAACACTAATCTTATCTGTTTCTGACTAACAAATCAATTCCAACACAATCTGACAGTCGAAATCCTCCTGTGCTTTGAGGTGGAACGACCCACTGATTTTGTGGAAGTCGCTGTTTATTTTCTGAAAGACGAGATGTAGAGCAGCAACTTCACAACTGGGCTAAATACGGGTTTGTGTTCATTAGGGCAGGGTTTCCCAAACTCGGTCCTGGGGCCTCCCGCACAGTTTGTTTTTTGCCCTAGCACTACACAGCTGATTCAAATAGCCAACTCATCATCAAGTTCGAGGACCGATTTTGGGAAACCCTCCATTAGGGCACAAGAGAAAACAAAAACAAGTGTTTCCCATTGTAAAGTTGAAGGTAGTATCTCCCTGTTTCACATTATTTTATACCATTATGTGTCTACTGAATACGACCCCGTCCTAAACGGAGCAGCAGGCATCTGGCCAAGACCAGACCTCAAAAACAACCACAACTAGACGTCTGGAAGCATCTCAAACGTCATTTAGACTGAGTGGAGAAAACCACTGCTCCTGTCTCTGGCATGGGGACAGGGGGTCATGTGGACCTTTTCGAAAAAGAGGGGTGGGGAGGGGGCAGTGCAGGGGGCAAGGAGCTGATGAATTCTCAGTGGCTCTACAGGTAGGACCAAAGCACTTAGTATAGGTTCCTTGTGAGTTCCCTCTCGTGGTGGATGTGTAGAAGAGCTTTGTGGCCAAGCAATTCTCACTGGAATCCCAAAGAAATGCAGCAATGTGTAAATGTAGAGATCACATTTCAATATAAAAGTGTAAACCATTTAAGAGCACATACAAACAGCCCAACTCTTGATTCACCGGAATTTGTATTGGAGGACAAATTGCACCACATACTCCTCTAACGCAGTGGTAACGAAAATTCTATTGGCTATTTATTAGGGTCCAAGTTACAACATACACCCCCATCGATGGGGTATTGAAAATGGGTATATTTGAGCACCTCTATCTCAGGAATGTTTTGGCATTCAGGTCCAAAAAGTACATTTGTGACCACTTCTACTATGGGGCAAGCATGTAGGCCTACGGAAGGTTTCGTTCAAGTCAAAAGGGATGCAGTCAGAAAGTGATTGAAATCATATGGAATGACCTTATTTACTATCGACGTTAGTTTCATGGTTGAAGAATAAAATAACCTGCAAGAACTGCCCTACTTCTGCCTTCAATGATTGCAACAATGCTGCAAATGTCCATCGCCCACTATACATTTGGACATAATGTAGTCTACATGGTGGTTACAAAGTAGCAAGACATTACACGATCCTTCCACTCAAATGTTACATTGTATCGCATTGTTGCTACTTCGACAAAAAAGAGATAACAGAACAAGAGACGTGGAATCTGTCTGCATCGGCCGCATTCGATTAGTCGTGATTGAGAACTCTATACAATCTCAAGTTCAGTCGCCATCTAATCAATCGCTATCATTTCAAACTGGCTTGCCACTAATTTAACAGGCTATAGCTAATGTTGCCAAGCTACCCTGAACAAGAAGCAGGAAGACACCCAGCACTGTCGCAGGCAGAACGCATGCATTGCATAGCGATCTCAGCGCATGGCTGTTGGAAATTGTCATAACGTTATATTTCGAGCTATGTGCAGCAGTCTGGCCGGCAATAGACTATTTGTGAATAGAGTAGTGTCTAAACAAGTTATTAGCCTACTGGTGTAGGTTTGTGATAAGTAGTTTTACTCACCAGTCGTTTCCTTGCTGATACTACCGGTAGGTCCAAGGTGGAGTATTGGGTTCATGTGCACTGACGTTCATCCCACTAGCTACGTGCGTCAGTCAAGATTCTGAATGCATGATTTCGGGACAAATGGGAAAAGCATGAAGTCGTTATAGCGGGAATTCGAATCGCCGGCTGGACTGGGCTACACAAACTCTATGCTGTGGGCCACCAGATGGGCTCCCGAGTGGCGCATCGGTCTAAGGCACTGCATCTCAGTGCTAGAGGCGTCACTACAGACCCTGGTTAGATTCCAGGCTGTATCACAACCGGCGTGATTAGCAGTCCCATAGGGTGGCGCACAATTGGCCCAGCATAGCTAGGGTTTGGCTGGGGTAGGCCTTCATTGTAAATAAGAATGAGTTCTTAACTGACTTGCTTAGTTAAAAAAAATATATATATATATATATATACTTGCTTAGTTAAATAAATATTTAAAAAATGTAAAATGCACAGGACTTGGAGATGACAATGGATATTTCTCTGAAGCCCTATTATAGCCTACTAATGTGATGAGTTCAAGCCGGTTCAAGCCCATGTAGGCCTAGCCCATTTAATATTACCTAGAGCTTTCCAAAAACACAATCTTCATAGTCGTGAAAAAATGAATAAAAAAACAATGTAAATTATTTATAGACTGGACATCACTGCAGGGTTAACCTAAAGTAGCACGCTCTATTGAAACTGCATTGGCAGCCCTGGCCTATCAATCAGCCTACAAAATATCTCAGTGTAGTCCTAGAATTGAGGTTACTTTTCGCTGAACAGTAGTTCATTTCCTGTCCAACATTACCATCTAGTGAAGAATTGTTGAATCACATTCAATCGAATGTTAGGATGGAGAACGCTATACAAAGCAGGATTGCCGAAACTATACACAGGCAAGAAAAAAACCATTTAGAAAACAGTCCCGTTTATCTGCTTTTCAATTATAGGCTAAAACTGTGAGTGGCAAGGCAGCACTTCACAGCATTCCGAATGTTATAGTCCTGTGAATGTCTAATACATATTTAGTGGATGCAAATGCCACAGAATTCCTTGTTATACAGAACGTATTAGCTGGGACAATGGAAGAGATGAGAGAGGTGAACATAATTTCAATGAGGACAGGCCCTTTGTATATAACGAAATTTAAATACCAAAAAAAAAGGTTGTGGAAAATAGCTGACCAACCAACTTAAATCATCCATCATCCATCATCCATACAAAACATAATGACTACAACAAGGCATGAGGTGATGAATCAAACGTTTTTAAATCTGCCCTTTCCTTGATATTGCAGCCATTAAAACTTAGGTCTTACATTGAACTTCGTTTTTGTATAGATACCCAAATGATCATATAATTAGATTAGGACCATCCTACTTTTATTGCGAATTAGATTTGAACAAAGAACGAATCTGATTTCTATGTCTACGAAATATAGCATCAACCTGTAATAAAAAACACCAGCTGGCTACAAATGTCCAAGTTATTCTTAGATGTTTTCTTTAAATGAGAGGTTCCAACTGTATCAACAGACATTTATAAACGCATACATTGACATTGTCTAGGTCATAGATTAACAATGTATACAAAAATGTTACCAATTTAATCAGGGATGGGAGCATATGAATGCGTAAAAGTAGCTATAAAAAGTTGTTATAAACTTTAATGAGGCAAAAACGACTTAAAAGTGCATAATGTGAAGTGAAAAACGTATTTTTCTCCATGTAAAATGGTGATCATCATAAGCATATGTAGGCACAGGTTACTACTACAAGTACAGGTGTGCATTCCAGGTTAACTAGGCCTATAGGACCTTTTCATACCAGGATAAGGTGGTAAACAGCGGGGCGGGGCCCTGAGGAAATGTCCCTCAGACTTAACTTGGTTTTTAATGAAAACAATGCTATTTGTGTTTCATTGATTCATTATATGGTTATTTTAAAACAATAATGGTCGAAATTATCAATGCAAGATCTATCCCTGAAGTTCAGGACATCTTCGTAAGCACGTCTTATAATTCACATGTCATTTGATAAAACAGTCAGTGCAGTCCACGTTGTTTTGTAATCATTGAGTAGGCTTTCAAGATTGTTGGCTCAAATAGACTATTTATTTTCTTTCATTCTACTCAAATAACTGTATTAGACTGTAATAGATAAGCCTTACATGAGATAAACGACGCTGTTTTTTAAAACCTTCCTTCTACATATAGCCAGTAGTCTAAATCGTTTGAAAATAATATACATTTGAAGTTAATTTAATATGTAATTTATGTTTTGTAATCCTATAAGGAATAAATTGTAAACGTACCTACGTATCCAGTCTACTAAATATTTATCGAAGGGATTATCTAATGTGGCTAGACTACTACTTTCTACAAAACTGGAGCCTGAAGGCCCTATCTATAGTCCAAATAGTCTCCCCCATTTAGGTCTAGCAGTTCCATTGTCCAGGGGCAAAAGGCTTACTGATGAGGCTACCTTTACCATTCACATGCAGCAAATCGTTTATCACAGGGCCATAACATTGGAACGTTTGCAAATCACAGTTTTGACCTAGCCCTAACCCATCCACAGATTATTTAAATTTTTGTTCACAGTTTGTTTGTCTTTAGGGACAGGGGTCTAAACCAGGGGTACTCAACTCTTCTCCCAGGAGGTCAGGAGCCTGCTGGTTTTCTGTTCTACCTGATAATATTGATTTATTTTTCTTAAATGTAACCTTTATTTCATCTAGGCAAGTCAGTTAAGAACAAATTCCTATTTACAATGACAGTGTCCTACATTGTCCTACAGTGTCCTGCCCGTATTTACAATGACAGTGTCCTACCTGTCCTACAGTGTCCTACCTTTCCTAACATCAACATACAGTACCAGTCAAAGGTTTGGACACATCTACTCATTCAAGGTTTTCTTTGTTTTTACTATTTTCTACATTGTAGAATAGTGAAGACATCAAAACTATGAAATAACACATATGGAATCATGCAGTAACCAAAAAAGTGTTCTCTCAACCAGCTTCATGAGGTAGTCACCTGGAATGCATAGTCCCACTAAGCGCAAACCAGATGGGATGGCGTATCACTGCAGAATGCTGTGGTAGTCGTGCTGGTTAAGTGTGCCTTGAATTCTGAATATATCATTGATAGTGTCACAAGCAAAGCACCCCCACACCATCACACATCCTCCTCCATGCTTCATGGTGGGAACCATACACGCAGAGGTCATCTGTTCTCCTACTCTGCGTCTCACAAAGACACGGCACTTGGAACCAAAAATTGTGAATTTGGACTCATCAGACCAAAGGACAGATTTCCGCATTTATTTGGCCTGCAATTTCTGAGGCTGGTGACTAATGAACTTGTCCTCTGCAGCAGAGGTAACTCTGGGTCTTCCTTTCCTGTGGTGGTCCTCATGAGAGCCAGTTTCATCATAGAGCTTGATAGTTTTTGCGACTGCACTTGAAGAAACGTTCAAGGTTCTTGACATTTTCCGCATTGACTGAACTTCATGTCTTAAAGTAGTGACTGTCGTTTCTCTTTACTTATTTGAACTGCTCTTGCATTAATATGGACTTGGTCTTTCACCAAATATGGCTATCTTCTGTATACTACCCCTATGTTGTCACAACACAAATTATTGGCTCAAACGCATTAATAAGGAAATCAATTAATTCCACAAATTAACTTTTAACAAAACACACCTGTTATTTGAAACCCATTCCAGGTGACTACCTCATGAAGCTGGTTGAGAATCTCAAATATAAAATCGATTTGATTTGTTGAACACTTTTTGGTTACTACATGATTCCATGTGTTATTTCATAGTTTGATATATTCACTATTATTCTACAATGTAAAAATGAGTAGGTGTGTCCAATCGTTTGACTGGTACATTACCAGTCAAACGTTTGGACACACCTACTCCCTGCATCTCAGTTGGATTTATAAAACAGGGTGATTTATGGAGCCCAACTTGGCAATGTGGTTGTACATTCCTCTAACCAATGTTAACACTCAGAATCACTTAACACTGAGAACTACAGGACAGTGGAGTCTATATAGTGAGACAGTTTGTGAATCAGAGTTGTTCAGCAAAGGAGAGGGCTATCCTGCGTTTACATTTACATCATGTTACTAAACATATGTAGCTAAATATACTGTATATTTAAACATAATATCATTACTTAGGCCTTTTTTTATTTTTTTTTTACCTTTATTTAACCAGGCAAGTCAGTTAAGAACACATTCTTATTTTCAATGACGGCCTGGGAACAGTGGGTTAACTGCCTGTTCAGGGGCAGAACGACAGATTTGTACCATGTCAGCTCGGGGGTTTGAACTCACAACCTTCTGGTTACTAGTCCAGTGCTCTAACCACTAGGCTACCCTGCCGCCCCGGCATACTACTATTGTATATGTCAAATATATATTAAACACCCATGCATATATTTAATATGTCCTAATATTAAAGGCCTCAGTGTTCAATGTCTGGCTAATAGTAGTCTTTCTCTTTCCCCATCACATTGTCTTCAAGGTTAGAAGGGGGACATGGTGGTGAGTGCTGTGACTGTGGATGTTGGAGTGTACATATTACTCTAAGAAGAATGGATTTTATAGATTTGATTTATTTAGATAGTTTTCTGAGTGTGACTGACCAATAAATTGCTTGGTTATGTATTTTAAAAGCCCAATAAAATCACACAGGAATGTTACAGAATCAATACACAATAGACACATAGCCAGGGCTGGTAGAGTATAGTTATATGTCAAAGAAGGTTAAAGTCTTAGTGGAAGATGTATTAAGGTACTGCTACATGGGCCACTTTCAAAGAATCTGTTATCAAAGGAAATAGTCATATGCCTTCACCACCAGTTAGCTACAACTACACAGACAAAATAATTGCATTCATGAGTTTCATTGACAAATGTCAATACGTTTAAAAAAGGTCAGCCAAAGTAAAAATCTGATTCAAATGATTACCGACGTATAATGGGGAACAATAAAGGATACAAAACGCATGAACTAGTACTGGACAATATCAACATTTTGAGTAAACAGGCTGCACGTTTGTCATATAACTGATTACTTAATAATAACGAAAATTATAGTCGTACCATGGTAAAATAAAAATAAGAAAATCCTAAAGAGAAGGACAAACTGTACATGTCCCCCCTCAGCTCCCCGCCCCGCTGTTTAACACCTTCTCTCAGTATGAAAAGGTCCTATAGGCCTAGTTAATGTAGATTTTTTGTCCTATTGTTCTAGCAGGACATATATCCAGAGGTCAGCCCAGGTTAACAGTTACACTGAGCAAGGTCCTGATATTAGTGCTCTGTGTGACACTTGGTATGAGAAGAACTCTACAACGAAAAAGATGCAGAACGTAACAGAGAACATCATGGGAACTCTCCTACCTCCACAGGCTCCGTCCAACGTTGTTCAGCGAAGTAAGAACCAACGTTATGGCAAGAAGAAGAGCACAACCTATCTGGGACTGATTGCTTATGTCATTCAGGACTCTCCAGACAAGATGCTCACATTTACTCAGGTAAAACCAATATATTTGATCACCCAGGGTGTAATTTCAATTGTGTTCTGAAAAGGAATTACTGGTCCTTAATTAATGACGAGTGCTAATATGGAGTGTTATCATTTGTAGTTGATGGACAAGTTGGGAGCTTTCCTCTCAGGAGACAGAAAAGGCATCGAGAACAACATCAGGGTCTGCTTATCATCCAACGATTGTTTTGTCAAGGTATGTCCACAATAATTATATCAACTGTATCAGATCGTACTTATTGTATCTTTCATTCAACCACCCTGAGATCAACAGACATTCATTTGTTGATCGTGTTTATCTATTTCAGGTTCCAGTCAGTCCATATATGCCACACTCAAAAAAGAACTTCTGGAAATTCGACGAGAGTCAAATAACAGCGAAGATGGCAAGACGCCACTTCAAGGGCATACTGGACTTGTTCCCCGAGTTGTCCACCAAAGTGCGAATGGAGGCAGAACAGATATCAGAGCGCTCTGCCGCGGTCTTCTCACCAAAACCAACCCTCGCCAGGCCTCAAATGCAGAACAATAATGAGGTGAACTTTAGCAGTCCTTTCTCCATCGAATCCATCTTGAAATACTCCAGACCCAACGCTGCTCCTCGTTTTGCCGACCCACCGCGTAACTGTTATTTGAAGTACCCTGTGCCCAGGTACGCTTGTGATGCTCACCATTTTGGATTGTAACTAACTTTTTTTCTTCATTTATTGTCATCGTGCACTGTTAACTTTTGTGTATTTTTTCAATAAAGTCTACTTGGAAAATAAAATTATGCAATCCAATTATTTTAATTGATATGATAACTGGGTAAATTAAAAAGCGCCCTGCTGGGCACAGACATCAGTTCGACCTCTATATTTGATTTACATTTGTTTGCGTTGTTGAATTCAATGTGAAATCAGCAAAACATTTCACAATGTCATTGGATTTAGGTTAAAAGTTTATTGAAAAAAATACGAAATGTCATTGCATTGATGACTTTTCTCAAATCCAGTTTTTTTACACGTTAATTCAACGTCATCACATAGATTTTTGGGGTCGAAATGACGTGGAAACAACGTTGATTCAACCAGTTTTGGAACAGTGGGGCAGTACTGTATCCTCATGTTTCTTCCAGACACTAATCAAGAGATATCCATGGCTAAATAGACAATATTTATTCTATACACACTTTCTATCGAACATCTAATGGCCTATGTTCGTTTTGAACTTGTATTTGAAGTTGCATAGACCTATTTAAATGATTATAAACTGGGTGTTTCAAGCACTGAATGCTGATTGGCTGACAGCCGTGGTACATCAGACCTATACCATGGGTATGACAAAATATTTATTTTTACTGCTATAATTACGTTGATAACCAGCGTATACTAGCAATAAGGCACCTATGAGGTTTGTGGTATAAAGTATGGCCAATATACCACGGCTAAGGGCTGTATCCAGGCACTCCACGTTGCGTCCTGCGTTATAACAGCCCTTAGCCGTGGTATGTATTTTGGCCATATATCACACATCCTCGTGCCTTATTGCTTAATTATGCCCTCGAAGCCAGTGTTTGGAGGATATTTTGGCCAATATTTGCCAAACCGTGCCAATATACCCTCCAACATCGGCTTCGAGGGCATTAGCACTTTTATACCACGGGTTACCAACATATTCAAATAATTGACATATTTTCGTTAAAAACTTTATTTTTATTAATTTATTCATACTATTTCATCCTTCCACAATGTATAGTCCCGACACAAATCTAGGGTTGCTAACCAAGCCGGCTGGTTGTTCATTCTATAGGTTCGGTTGCTAGAGACGTGACGCAGTCGTTCAGTTTCTGTATCTATGGATGCGACCCAGTCGTTTGTTCTAAATGTACCATTGCCATACTTGCTGGCAACGTTCTTATGCCTTACTTGCTAGCTAACCAACTACGGCTAATTTACAGTCAAAAACAAAGTAGCCGCATTTGCTTCAGCTGTTTCCAAGGGACATTAATTTGGAACATATACTGCAAAGGTTTCAAACTCATTCCACAGAGACCCTGGGAGTTTCGCTTCACCCTTGTACATGATTTCGGGACAAATGGGAAAAGCATGAAGTCGTTATAGCGGGAATTCGAATCGCCGGCTGGACTGGGCTACACAAACTCTATGCTGTGGGCCACCAGATGGGCTCCCGAGTGGCGCATCGGTCTAAGGCACTGCATCTCAGTGCTAGAGGCGTCACTACAGACCCTGGTTAGATTCCAGGCTGTATCACAACCGGCGTGATTAGGAGTCCCATAGGGTGGCGCACAATTGGCCCAGCATAGCTAGGGTTTGGCTGGGGTAGGCCTTCATTGTAAATAAGAATTAGTTCTTAACTGGCTTGCTTAGTTTAAAAAATATATATATATACTTGCTTAGTTAAATAAATATTTAAAAAATGTAAAATGCACAGGACTTGGAGATGACAATGGATATTTCTCTGAAGCCCTATTATAGCCTACTAATGTGATGAGTTCAAGACGGTCCAAGCCCATGTAGGCCTAGCCCATTTAATATTACCTAGAGCTTTCCAAAAACACAATCTTCATAGTCGTGAAAAAATGAATAAAAAAACAATGTAAATTATTTACAGACTGGACATCACTGCAGGGTTAACCTAAAGTAGCACGCTGTATTGAAACTGCATTGGCAGTTAGATTAGGACCATCCTACTTTTATTGCGAATTAGATTTGAACAAAGAACGAATCTGATTTCTATGTCTACGAAATATAGCATCAACCTGTATAAAAAACACCAGCTGGCTACAAATGTCCAAGTTATTCTTAGATGTTTTCTTTAAATGAGAGGTTCCAAATGTATCAACAGACATTTATAAACGCATACATTGACATTGTCTAGGTTATAGATTAACAATGTATACAAAAATGTTACCAATTTAATCAGGGATGGGAGCATATGAATGCGTAAAAGTAGCTATAAAAAGTTGTTATAAACTTTAATGAGGCAAAAACGAATTAAAAGTGCACAATGTGAAGTGAAAAACGTTTTTTTCTCCATGTAAAATGGTGATCATCATAAGCATATGTAGGCACAGGTTACTACTACACGTACAGGTGTGCATTCCAGGTTAACCAGGCCTATAGGACCTTTTCATACCAGGATAAGGTGGTAAACAGCGGGGCGGGGCCCTGAGGAAATGTCCCTCAGACTTAACTTGGTTTTTAATGAAAACAATGCTATTTGTGTTTCATTGATTCATTATATGATTATTTTAAAACAATAATGGTCGAAATAATCAATGCAAGATCTATCCCTGAAGTTCAGGACATCTTCGTAAGCACGTCTTATAATTCACATGTCATTTGATAAAACAGTCAGTGCAGTCCACGTTGTTTTGTAATCATCGAGTAGGCTTTCAATATTGTTGGCTCAAATAGACTATTTATTTTCTTTCATTGTACTCAAATAACTGTATAAGACTGTAATAGATAAGCCTTACATGAGATAAACGACGCTGTTTTTTAAAACCTTCCTTCTACATATAGCCAGTAGTCTAAATCGTTTGAAAATAATATACATTTGAAGTTAATTTAATATGTATTTATGTTTTGTAATCCTATACGGAATAAATTGTAAACGTACTTACCAGTCTACTAAATATTTATCGAAGGGATTATCTAATGTGGCTAGACTACTACTTTCTACAAAACTGGAGCCTGAAGGCCCTATCTATAGTCCAAATAGTCTCCCCCATTTAGGTCTAGCAGTTCCATTGTCCAGGGGCAAAAGGCTTACTGATGAGGCTACCTTTACCATTCACATGCAGCAAATCGTTTATCACAGGGCCATAACATTGGAACGTTTGCAAATCACAGTTTTGACCTAGCCCTAACCCATCCACAGATTATTTAAATTTTTGTTCACAGTTTGTTTGTCTTTAGGGACAGGGGTCTAAACCAGGGGTACTCAACTCTTCTCCCAGGAGGTCAGGAGCCTGCTGGTTTTCTGTTCTACCTGATAATATTGATTTATTTTTCTTAAATGTAACCTTTATTTCATCTAGGCAAGTCAGTTAAGAACAAATTCCTATTTACAATGACAGTGTCCTACATTGTCCTACAGTGTCCTGCCCGTATTTACAATGACAGTGTCCTACCTGTCCTACAGTGTCCTACCTTTCCTAACATCAACATACAGTACCAGTCAAAGGTTTGGACACATCTACTCATTCAAGGTTTTCTTTGTTTTTACTATTTTCTACATTGTAGAATAGTGAAGACATCAAAACTATGAAATAACACATATGGAATCATGCAGTAACCAAAAAAGTGTTCTCTCAACCAGCTTCATGAGGTAGTCACCTGGAATGCATAGTCCCACTAAGCGCAAACCAGATGGGATGGCGTATCACTGCAGAATGCTGTGGTAGTCGTGCTGGTTAAGTGTGCCTTGAATTCTGAATATATCATTGATAGTGTCACAAGCAAAGCACCCCCACACCATCACACATCCTCCTCCATGCTTCATGGTGGGAACCATACACGCAGAGGTCATCTGTTCTCCTACTCTGCGTCTCACAAAGACACGGCACTTGGAACCAAAAATTGTGAATTTGGACTCATCAGACCAAAGGACAGATTTCCGCATTTATTTGGCCTGCAATTTCTGAGGCTGGTGACTAATGAACTTGTCCTCTGCAGCAGAGGTAACTCTGGGTCTTCCTTTCCTGTGGTGGTCCTCATGAGAGCCAGTTTCATCATAGAGCTTGATAGTTTTTGCGACTGCACTTGAAGAAACGTTCAAGGTTCTTGACATTTTCCGCATTGACTGAACTTCATGTCTTAAAGTAGTGACTGTCGTTTCTCTTTACTTATTTGAACTGCTCTTGCATTAATATGGACTTGGTCTTTCACCAAATATGGCTATCTTCTGTATACTACCCCTATGTTGTCACAACACAAATTATTGGCTCAAACGCATTAATAAGGAAATCAATTAATTCCACAAATTAACTTTTAACAAAACACACCTGTTATTTGAAACCCATTCCAGGTGACTACCTCATGAAGCTGGTTGAGAATCTCAAATATAAAATCGATTTGATTTGTTGAACACTTTTTGGTTACTACATGATTCCATGTGTTATTTCATAGTTTGATATATTCACTATTATTCTACAATGTAAAAATGAGTAGGTGTGTCCAATCGTTTGACTGGTACATTACCAGTCAAACGTTTGGACACACCTACTCCCTGCATCTCAGTTGGATTTATAAAACAGGGTGATTTATGGAGCCCAACTTGGCAATGTGGTTGTACATTCCTCTAACCAATGTTAACACTCAGAATCACTTAACACTGAGAACTACAGGACAGTGGAGTCTATATAGTGAGACAGTTTGTGAATCAGAGTTGTTCAGCAAAGGAGAGGGCTATCCTGCGTTTACATTTACATCATGTTACTAAACATATGTAGCTAAATATACTGTATATTTAAACATAATATCATTACTTAGGCCTTTTTTTATTTTTTTTTTACCTTTATTTAACCAGGCAAGTCAGTTAAGAACACATTCTTATTTTCAATGACGGCCTGGGAACAGTGGGTTAACTGCCTGTTCAGGGGCAGAACGACAGATTTGTACCATGTCAGCTCGGGGGTTTGAACTCACAACCTTCTGGTTACTAGTCCAGTGCTCTAACCACTAGGCTACCCTGCCGCCCCGGCATACTACTATTGTATATGTCAAATATATATTAAACACCCATGCATATATTTAATATGTCCTAATATTAAAGGCCTCAGTGTTCAATGTCTGGCTAATAGTAGTCTTTCTCTTTCCCCATCACATTGTCTTCAAGGTTAGAAGGGGGACATGGTGGTGAGTGCTGTGACTGTGGATGTTGGAGTGTACATATTACTCTAAGAAGAATGGATTTTATAGATTTGATTTATTTAGATAGTTTTCTGAGTGTGACTGACCAATAAATTGCTTGGTTATGTATTTTAAAAGCCCAATAAAATCACACAGGAATGTTACAGAATCAATACACAATAGACACATAGCCAGGGCTGGTAGAGTATAGTTATATGTCAAAGAAGGTTAAAGTCTTAGTGGAAGATGTATTAAGGTACTGCTACATGGGCCACTTTCAAAGAATCTGTTATCAAAGGAAATAGTCATATGCCTTCACCACCAGTTAGCTACAACTACACAGACAAAATAATTGCATTCATGAGTTTCATTGACAAATGTCAATACGTTTAAAAAAGGTCAGCCAAAGTAAAAATCTGATTCAAATGATTACCGACGTATAATGGGGAACAATAAAGGATACAAAACGCATGAACTAGTACTGGACAATATCAACATTTTGAGTAAACAGGCTGCACGTTTGTCATATAACTGATTACTTAATAATAACGAAAATTATAGTCGTACCATGGTAAAATAAAAATAAGAAAATCCTAAAGAGAAGGACAAACTGTACATGTCCCCCCTCAGCTCCCCGCCCCGCTGTTTAACACCTTCTCTCAGTATGAAAAGGTCCTATAGGCCTAGTTAATGTAGATTTTTTGTCCTATTGTTCTAGCAGGACATATATCCAGAGGTCAGCCCAGGTTAACAGTTACACTGAGCAAGGTCCTGATATTAGTGCTCTGTGTGACACTTGGTATGAGAAGAACTCTACAACGAAAAAGATGCAGAACGTAACAGAGAACATCATGGGAACTCTCCTACCTCCACAGGCTCCGTCCAACGTTGTTCAGCGAAGTAAGAACCAACGTTATGGCAAGAAGAAGAGCACAACCTATCTGGGACTGATTGCTTATGTCATTCAGGACTCTCCAGACAAGATGCTCACATTTACTCAGGTAAAACCAATATATTTGATCACCCAGGGTGTAATTTCAATTGTGTTCTGAAAAGGAATTACTGGTCCTTAATTAATGACGAGTGCTAATATGGAGTGTTATCATTTGTAGTTGATGGACAAGTTGGGAGCTTTCCTCTCAGGAGACAGAAAAGGCATCGAGAACAACATCAGGGTCTGCTTATCATCCAACGATTGTTTTGTCAAGGTATGTCCACAATAATTATATCAACTGTATCAGATCGTACTTATTGTATCTTTCATTCAACCACCCTGAGATCAACAGACATTCATTTGTTGATCGTGTTTATCTATTTCAGGTTCCAGTCAGTCCATATATGCCACACTCAAAAAAGAACTTCTGGAAATTCGACGAGAGTCAAATAACAGCGAAGATGGCAAGACGCCACTTCAAGGGCATACTGGACTTGTTCCCCGAGTTGTCCACCAAAGTGCGAATGGAGGCAGAACAGATATCAGAGCGCTCTGCCGCGGTCTTCTCACCAAAACCAACCCTCGCCAGGCCTCAAATGCAGAACAATAATGAGGTGAACTTTAGCAGTCCTTTCTCCATCGAATCCATCTTGAAATACTCCAGACCCAACGCTGCTCCTCGTTTTGCCGACCCACCGCGTAACTGTTATTTGAAGTACCCTGTGCCCAGGTACGCTTGTGATGCTCACCATTTTGGATTGTAACTAACTTTTTTTCTTCATTTATTGTCATCGTGCACTGTTAACTTTTGTGTATTTTTTCAATAAAGTCTACTTGGAAAATAAAATTATGCAATCCAATTATTTTAATTGATATGATAACTGGGTAAATTAAAAAGCGCCCTGCTGGGCACAGACATCAGTTCGACCTCTATATTTGATTTACATTTGTTTGCGTTGTTGAATTCAATGTGAAATCAGCAAAACATTTCACAATGTCATTGGATTTAGGTTAAAAGTTTATTGAAAAAAATACGAAATGTCATTGCATTGATGACTTTTCTCAAATCCAGTTTTTTTACACGTTAATTCAACGTCATCACATAGATTTTTGGGGTCGAAATGACGTGGAAACAACGTTGATTCAACCAGTTTTGGAACAGTGGGGCAGTACTGTATCCTCATGTTTCTTCCAGACACTAATCAAGAGATATCCATGGCTAAATAGACAATATTTATTCTATACACACTTTCTATCGAACATCTAATGGCCTATGTTCGTTTTGAACTTGTATTTGAAGTTGCATAGACCTATTTAAATGATTATAAACTGGGTGTTTCAAGCACTGAATGCTGATTGGCTGACAGCCGTGGTACATCAGACCTATACCATGGGTATGACAAAATATTTATTTTTACTGCTATAATTACGTTGATAACCAGCGTATACTAGCAATAAGGCACCTATGAGGTTTGTGGTATAAAGTATGGCCAATATACCACGGCTAAGGGCTGTATCCAGGCACTCCACGTTGCGTCCTGCGTTATAACAGCCCTTAGCCGTGGTATGTATTTTGGCCATATATCACACATCCTCGTGCCTTATTGCTTAATTATGCCCTCGAAGCCAGTGTTTGGAGGATATTTTGGCCAATATTTGCCAAACCGTGCCAATATACCCTCCAACATCGGCTTCGAGGGCATTAGCACTTTTATACCACGGGTTACCAACATATTCAAATAATTGACATATTTTCGTTAAAAACTTTATTTTTATTAATTTATTCATACTATTTCATCCTTCCACAATGTATAGTCCCGACACAAATCTAGGGTTGCTAACCAAGCCGGCTGGTTGTTCATTCTATAGGTTCGGTTGCTAGAGACGTGACGCAGTCGTTCAGTTTCTGTATCTATGGATGCGACCCAGTCGTTTGTTCTAAATGTACCATTGCCATACTTGCTGGCAACGTTCTTATGCCTTACTTGCTAGCTAACCAACTACGGCTAATTTACAGTCAAAAACAAAGTAGCCGCATTTGCTTCAGCTGTTTCCAAGGGACATTAATTTGGAACATATACTGCAAAGGTTTCAAACTCATTCCACAGAGACCCTGGGAGTTTCGCTTCACCCTTGTACATGATTTCGGGACAAATGGGAAAAGCATGAAGTCGTTATAGCGGGAATTCGAATCGCCGGCTGGACTGGGCTACACAAACTCTATGCTGTGGGCCACCAGATGGGCTCCCGAGTGGCGCATCGGTCTAAGGCACTGCATCTCAGTGCTAGAGGCGTCACTACAGACCCTGGTTAGATTCCAGGCTGTATCACAACCGGCGTGATTAGGAGTCCCATAGGGTGGCGCACAATTGGCCCAGCATAGCTAGGGTTTGGCTGGGGTAGGCCTTCATTGTAAATAAGAATTAGTTCTTAACTGGCTTGCTTAGTTTAAAAAATATATATATATACTTGCTTAGTTAAATAAATATTTAAAAAATGTAAAATGCACAGGACTTGGAGATGACAATGGATATTTCTCTGAAGCCCTATTATAGCCTACTAATGTGATGAGTTCAAGACGGTCCAAGCCCATGTAGGCCTAGCCCATTTAATATTACCTAGAGCTTTCCAAAAACACAATCTTCATAGTCGTGAAAAAATGAATAAAAAAACAATGTAAATTATTTACAGACTGGACATCACTGCAGGGTTAACCTAAAGTAGCACGCTGTATTGAAACTGCATTGGCAGTTAGATTAGGACCATCCTACTTTTATTGCGAATTAGATTTGAACAAAGAACGAATCTGATTTCTATGTCTACGAAATATAGCATCAACCTGTATAAAAAACACCAGCTGGCTACAAATGTCCAAGTTATTCTTAGATGTTTTCTTTAAATGAGAGGTTCCAAATGTATCAACAGACATTTATAAACGCATACATTGACATTGTCTAGGTTATAGATTAACAATGTATACAAAAATGTTACCAATTTAATCAGGGATGGGAGCATATGAATGCGTAAAAGTAGCTATAAAAAGTTGTTATAAACTTTAATGAGGCAAAAACGAATTAAAAGTGCACAATGTGAAGTGAAAAACGTTTTTTTCTCCATGTAAAATGGTGATCATCATAAGCATATGTAGGCACAGGTTACTACTACACGTACAGGTGTGCATTCCAGGTTAACCAGGCCTATAGGACCTTTTCATACCAGGATAAGGTGGTAAACAGCGGGGCGGGGCCCTGAGGAAATGTCCCTCAGACTTAACTTGGTTTTTAATGAAAACAATGCTATTTGTGTTTCATTGATTCATTATATGATTATTTTAAAACAATAATGGTCGAAATAATCAATGCAAGATCTATCCCTGAAGTTCAGGACATCTTCGAAAGCACGTCTTATAATTCACATGTCATTTGATAAAACAGTCAGTGCAGTCCACGTTGTTTTGTAATCATCGAGTAGGCTTTCAATATTGTTGGCTCAAATAGACTATTTATTTTCTTTCATTGTACTCAAATAACTGTATAAGACTGTAATAGATAAGCCTTACATGAGATAAACGACGCTGTTTTTTAAAACCTTCCTTCTACATATAGCCAGTAGTCTAAATCGTTTGAAAATAATATACATTTGAAGTTAATTTAATATGTATTTATGTTTTGTAATCCTATACGGAATAAATTGTAAACGTACTTACCAGTCTACTAAATATTTATCGAAGGGATTATCTAATGTGGCTAGACTACTACTTTCTACAAAACTGGAGCCTGAAGGCCCTATCTATAGTCCAAATAGTCTCCCCCATTTAGGTCTAGCAGTTCCATTGTCCAGGGGCAAAAGGCTTACTGATGAGGCTACCTTTACCATTCACATGCAGCAAATCGTTTATCACAGGGCCATAACATTGGAACGTTTGCAAATCACAGTTTTGACCTAGCCCTGACCCATCCACAGATTATTTAAATTTTTGTTCACAGTTTGTTTGTCTTTAGGGACAGGGGTCTAAACCAGGGGTACTCAACTCTTCTCCCACGAGGTCAGGAGCCTGCTGGTTTTCTGTTCTACCTGATAATATTGATTTATTTTTCTTAAATGTAACCTTTATTTCATCTAGGCAAGTCAGTTAAGAACAAATTCCTATTTAAAAACAACAATGACAGTGTCCTACCTGTCCTACAGTGTCCTACCTTTCCTAACATCAACATACAGTACCAGTCAAAGGTTTGGACACACCTACTCATTCAAGGTTTTCTTTGTTTTTACTATTTTCTACATTGTAGAATAGTGAAGACATCAAAACTATGAAATAACACATATGGAATCATGCAGTAACCAAATAAGTGTTCTCTCAACCAGCTTCATGAGGTAGTCACCTGGAATGCATAGTCCCACTAAGCGCAAACCAGATGGGATGGCGTATCACTGCAGAATGCTGTGGTAGTCGTGCTGGTTAAGTGTGCCTTGAATTCTGAATATATCATTGATAGTGTCACAAGCGAAGCACCCCCACACCATCACACCTCCTCCTCCATGCTTCATGGTGGGAACCATACATGCAGAGGTCATCTGTTCTCCTACTCTGCGTCTCACAAAGACACGGCACTTGGAACCAAAAATTGTGAATTTGGACTCATCAGACCAAAGGACAGATTTCCGCATTTATTTGGCCTGCAATTTCTGAGGCTGGTGACTAATGAACTTGTCCTCTGCAGCAGAGGTAACTCTGGGTCTTCCTTTCCTGTGGTGGTCCTCATGAGAGCCAGTTTCATCATAGAGCTTGATAGTTTTTGCGACTGCACTTGAAGAAACGTTCAAGGTTCTTGACATTTTCCGCATTGACTGAACTTCATGTCTTAAAGTAGTGACTGTCGTTTCTCTTTACTTATTTGAACTGTTCTTGCAATAATATGGACTTGGTCTTTCACCAAATATGTCTATCTTCTGTATACTACCCCTATCTTGTCACAACACAAATGATTGGCTCAAACGCATTAATAAGGAAATAAATTAATTCCACAAATGAACTTTTAACAAAAAACACCTGTTGGAACCCATTCCAGGTGACTACCTCATGAAGCTGGTTGAGAATCTCAAATATAAAATCGATTTGATTTGTTGAACACTTTTTGGTTACTACATGATTCCATGTGTTATTTCATAGTTTGATATATTCACTATTATTCTACAATGTAAAAATGAGTAGGTGTGTCCAATCTTTTGACTGGTACATTACCAGTCAAACGTTTGGACACACCTACTCCCCGGCATCTCAGTTGGATTTATAAAACAGGGTGATTTATGGAGCCCAACTTGGCAATGTGGTCGTACATTCCTCTCCCAATGTTAACACTCAGAATCACTTAACACTGAGAACTACAGGACAGTGGAGTCTATATAGTGAGACAGTTTGTGAATCAGAGCTGTTCAGCAAAGGAGAGGGCTATCCTGGGTTTACATTTACATCATGTTACTAAACATATGTAGCTAAATATACTGTATATTTAAACATAATATCATTACTTAGGCCTACTACTATTGTATATGTCAAATATATATTAAACACCCATGCATATATTTAATATGTCCTATGATTAAAGGCCTCAGTGTTCAATGTCTGACTAATAGTAGTCTTTCTCTTTCCCCATCACATTGTCTTCAAGGTTAGAAGGGGGACATGGTGGTGAGTGCTGTGACTGTGGATGTTGGAGTGTACATATTACTCTAAGAAGAATGGATTTTATAGATTTGATTTATTTAGATAGTTTTCTGAGTGTGACTGACCAATAAATTGCTTGGTTATGTATTTTAAAAGCCCAATAAAATCACACAGGAATGTTACAGAATCAATACACAATAGACACATAGCCAGGGCTGGTAGAGTATAGTTATATGTCAAAGAAGGTTAAAGTCTTAGTGGAAGATGTATTAAGGTACTGCTACATGGGCCACTTTCAAAGAATCTGTTATCAAAGGAAATAGTCATATGCCTTCACCACCAGTTAGCTACAACTACACAGACAAAATAATTGCATTCATGAGTTTCATTGACAAATGTCAATACGTTTAAAAAAGGTCAGCCAAAGTAAAAATCTGATTCAAATGATTACCGACGTATAATGGGGAACAATAAAGGATACAAAACGCATGAACTAGTACTGGACAATATCAACATTTTGAGTAAACAGGCTGCACGCTTGTCATATAACTGATTACTTAATAATAACGAAAATTATAGTCGTACCATGGTAAAATAAAAATAAGAAAATCCTAAAGAGAAGGACAAACTGTACATGTCCCCCCTCAGCTCCCCGCCCCGCTGTTTAACACCTTCTCTCAGTATGAAAAGGTCCTATAGGCCTAGTTAATGTAGATTTTTTGTCCTATTGTTCTAGCAGGACATATATCCAGAGGTCAGCCCAGGTTAACAGTTACACTGAGCAAGGTCCTGATATTAGTGCTCTGTGTGACACTTGGTATGAGAAGAACTCTACAACGAAAAAGATGCAGAACGTAACAGAGAACATCATGGGAACTCTCCTACCTCCACAGGCTCCGTCCAACGTTGTTCAGCGAAGTAAGAACCAACGTTATGGCAAGAAGAAGAGCACAACCTATCTGGGACTGATTGCTTATGTCATTCAGGACTCTCCAGACAAGATGCTCACATTTACTCAGGTAAAACCAATATATTTGATCACCCAGGGTGTAATTTCAATTGTGTTCTGAAAAGGAATTACTGGTCCTTAATTAATGACGAGTGCTAATATGGAGTGTTATCATTTGTAGTTGATGGACAAGTTGGGAGCTTTCCTCTCAGGAGACAGAAAAGGCATCGAGAACAACATCAGGGTCTGCTTATCATCCAACGATTGTTTTGTCAAGGTATGTCCACAATAATTATATCAACTGTATCAGATGGCAACACCCATCCGTAGCACGCGCTCCAGCAGGTGTATCTCACTGATCATCCCTAAAGCCAACACCTCATTTGGCCGCCTTTCGTTCCAGTACTCTGCTGCCTGTGACTGGAACGAATTGCAAAAATCGCTGAAGTTGGAGACTTTTATCTCCCTCACCAACTTCAAACATCAGCTATCTGAGCAGCTAACCGATCGCTGCAGCTGTACATAGTCTATTGGTAAATAGCCCACCCTTTTCACCTACCTCATCCCCGTACTGTTTCTATTTATTTACTTTTCTGCTCTTCTGCACACCAATATCTCTACCTGTACATGACCATCTGATCTTTTATCACTCCAGTGTTAATCTGCAAAATTGTAATTATTTGCCTACCTCCTCATGCCTTTTGCACACATTGTATATAGACCCCCCCTTCGTTTTCTACTGTGTTATTGACTTGTTAATTGTTTACTCCATGTGTAACTCTTTGTTGTATGCTCACACTGCTATGCTTTATCTTGGCCAGGTCGCAGTTGCAAATGAGAACTTGTTCTCAACTAGCCTACCTGGTTAAATAAAGGTGAAATAAAAAATAAAATAAAAAAAAAGACCGTACTTATTGTATCTTTCATTCAACCACCCTGAGATCAACAGACATTCATTTGTTGATCGTGTTTATCTATTTCAGGTTCCAGTCAGTCCATATATGCCACACTCAAAAAAGAACTTCTGGAAATTCGACGAGAGTCAAATAACAGCGAAGATGGCAAGACGCCACTTCAAGGGCATACTGGACTTGTTCCCCGAGTTGTCCACCAAAGTGCGAATGGAGGCAGAACAGATATCAGAGCGCTCTGCCGCGGTCTTCTCACCAAAACCAACCCTCGCCAGGCCTCAAATGCAGAACAATAATGAGGTGAACTTTAGCAGTCCTTTCTCCATCGAATCCATCTTGAAATACTCCAGACCCAACGCTGCTCCTCGTTTTGCCGACCCACCGCGTAACTGTTATTTGAAGTACCCTGTGCCCAGGTACGCTTGTGATGCTCACCATTTTGGATTGTAACTAACTTTTTTTCTTCATTTATTGTCATCGTGCACTGTTAACTTTTGTGTATTTTTTCAATAAAGTCTACTTGGAAAATAAAATTATGCAATCCAATTATTTTAATTGATATGATAACTGGGTAAATTAAAAAGCGCCCTGCTGGGCACAGACATCAGTTCGACCTCTATATTTGATTTACATTTGTTTGCGTTGTTGAATTCAAGGTGAAATCAGCAAAACATTTCACAATGTCATTGGATTTAGGTTAAAAGTTTATTGAAAAAAATACGAAATGTCATTGCATTGATGACTTTTCTCAAATCCAGTTAGTTTTACACGTTAATTCAACGTCATCACATAGATTTTTGGGGTCGAAATGACGTGGAAACAACGTTGATTCAACCAGTTTTGGAACAGTGGGGCAGTACTGTATCCTCATGTTTCTTCCAGACACTAATCAAGAGATATCCATGGCTAAATAGACAATATTTATTCTATACACACTTTCTATCGAACATCTAATGGCCTATGTTCGTTTTGAACTTGTATTTGAAGTTGCATAGACCTATTTAAATGATTATAAACTGGGTGTTTCAAGCACTGAATGCTGATTGGCTGACAGCCGTGGTACATCAGAGCTATTCCATGGGTATGACAAAATATTTATTTTTACTGCTATAATTACGTTGATAACCAGCGTATACTAGCAATAAGGCACCTATGAGGTTTGTGGTATAAAGTATGGCCAATATACCACGGCTAAGGGCTGTATCCAGGCACTCCACGTTGCGTCCTGCGTTATAACAGCCCTTAGCCGCGGTATGTATTTTGGCCATATATCACACATCCTCGTGCCTTATTGCTTAATTATGCCCTCGAAGCCAGTATTTGGAGGATATTTTGGCCAATATTTGCCAAACCATGCCAATATACCCTCCAACATCGGCTTCGAGGGCATTAGCACTTTTATACCACGGGTTACCAACATATTCAAATAATTGACATATTTTCGTTAAAAACTTTATTTTTACGAATTTATTCATACTATTTCATCCTTCCACAATGTATAGTCCCGACACAAATCTAGGGTTGCTAACCAAGCCGGCTGGTTGTTCATTCTATAGGTTCGGTTGCTAGAGACGTGACGCAGTCGTTCAGTTTCTGTATCTATGGATGCGACCCAGTCGTTTGTTCTAAATGTACCATTGCCATACTTGCTGGCAACGTTCTTATGCCTTACTTGCTAGCTAACCAACTACGGCTAATTTACAGTCAAAAACAAAGTAGCCGCATTTGCTTCAGGTGTTTCCAAGGGACATTTATTTGGAACATATACTGCAAAGGTTTCAAACTCATTCCACAGAGACCCTGGGAGTTTCGCTTCACCCTTGTACATGATTTCGGGACAAATGGGAAAAGCATGAAGTCGTTATAGCGGGAATTCGAATCGCCGGCTGGACTGGGCTACACAAACTCTATGCTGTGGGCCACCAGATGGGCTCCCGAGTGGCGCATCGGTCTAAGGCACTGCATCTCAGTGCTAGAGGCGTCACTACAGACCCTGGTTAGATTCCAGGCTGTATCACAACCGGCGTGATTAGGAGTCCCATAGGGTGGCGCACAATTGGCCCAGCATAGCTAGGGTTTGGCTGGGGTAGGCCTTCATTGTAAATAAGAATTAGTTCTTAACTGGCTTGCTTAGTTTAAAAAATATATATATATACTTGCTTAGTTAAATAAATATTTAAAAAATGTAAAATGCACAGGACTTGGAGATGACAATGGATATTTCTCTGAAGCCCTATTATAGCCTACTAATGTGATGAGTTCAAGACGGTCCAAGCCCATGTAGGCCTAGCCCATTTAATATTACCTAGAGCTTTCCAAAAACACAATCTTCATAGTCGTGAAAAAATGAATAAAAAAACAATGTAAATTATTTACAGACTGGACATCACTGCAGGGTTAACCTAAAGTAGCACGCTGTATTGAAACTGCATTGGCAGTTAGATTAGGACCATCCTACTTTTATTGCGAATTAGATTTGAACAAAGAACGAATCTGATTTCTATGTCTACGAAATATAGCATCAACCTGTATAAAAAACACCAGCTGGCTACAAATGTCCAAGTTATTCTTAGATGTTTTCTTTAAATGAGAGGTTCCAAATGTATCAACAGACATTTATAAACGCATACATTGACATTGTCTAGGTTATAGATTAACAATGTATACAAAAATGTTACCAATTTAATCAGGGATGGGAGCATATGAATGCGTAAAAGTAGCTATAAAAAGTTGTTATAAACTTTAATGAGGCAAAAACGAATTAAAAGTGCACAATGTGAAGTGAAAAACGTTTTTTTCTCCATGTAAAATGGTGATCATCATAAGCATATGTAGGCACAGGTTACTACTACACGTACAGGTGTGCATTCCAGGTTAACCAGGCCTATAGGACCTTTTCATACCAGGATAAGGTGGTAAACAGCGGGGCGGGGCCCTGAGGAAATGTCCCTCAGACTTAACTTGGTTTTTAATGAAAACAATGCTATTTGTGTTTCATTGATTCATTATATGATTATTTTAAAACAATAATGGTCGAAATTATCAATGCAAGATCTATCCCTGAAGTTCAGGACATCTTCGAAAGCACGTCTTATAATTCACATGTCATTTGATAAAACAGTCAGTGCAGTCCACGTTGTTTTGTAATCATCGAGTAGGCTTTCAATATTGTTGGCTCAAATAGACTATTTATTTTCTTTCATTGTACTCAAATAACTGTATAAGACTGTAATAGATAAGCCTTACATGAGATAAACGACGCTGTTTTTTAAAACCTTCCTTCTACATATAGCCAGTAGTCTAAATCGTTTGAAAATAATATACATTTGAAGTTAATTTAATATGTATTTATGTTTTGTAATCCTATACGGAATAAATTGTAAACGTACTTACCAGTCTACTAAATATTTATCGAAGGGATTATCTAATGTGGCTAGACTACTACTTTCTACAAAACTGGAGCCTGAAGGCCCTATCTATAGTCCAAATAGTCTCCCCCATTTAGGTCTAGCAGTTCCATTGTCCAGGGGCAAAAGGCTTACTGATGAGGCTACCTTTACCATTCACATGCAGCAAATCGTTTATCACAGGGCCATAACATTGGAACGTTTGCAAATCACAGTTTTGACCTAGCCCTGACCCATCCACAGATTATTTAAATTTTTGTTCACAGTTTGTTTGTCTTTAGGGACAGGGGTCTAAACCAGGGGTACTCAACTCTTCTCCCACGAGGTCAGGAGCCTGCTGGTTTTCTGTTCTACCTGATAATATTGATTTATTTTTCTTAAATGTAACCTTTATTTCATCTAGGCAAGTCAGTTAAGAACAAATTCCTATTTAAAAACAACAATGACAGTGTCCTACCTGTCCTACAGTGTCCTACCTTTCCTAACATCAACATACAGTACCAGTCAAAGGTTTGGACACACCTACTCATTCAAGGTTTTCTTTGTTTTTACTATTTTCTACATTGTAGAATAGTGAAGACATCAAAACTATGAAATAACACATATGGAATCATGCAGTAACCAAATAAGTGTTCTCTCAACCAGCTTCATGAGGTAGTCACCTGGAATGCATAGTCCCACTAAGCGCAAACCAGATGGGATGGCGTATCACTGCAGAATGCTGTGGTAGTCGTGCTGGTTAAGTGTGCCTTGAATTCTGAATATATCATTGATAGTGTCACAAGCGAAGCACCCCCACACCATCACACCTCCTCCTCCATGCTTCATGGTGGGAACCATACATGCAGAGGTCATCTGTTCTCCTACTCTGCGTCTCACAAAGACACGGCACTTGGAACCAAAAATTGTGAATTTGGACTCATCAGACCAAAGGACAGATTTCCGCATTTATTTGGCCTGCAATTTCTGAGGCTGGTGACTAATGAACTTGTCCTCTGCAGCAGAGGTAACTCTGGGTCTTCCTTTCCTGTGGTGGTCCTCATGAGAGCCAGTTTCATCATAGAGCTTGATAGTTTTTGCGACTGCACTTGAAGAAACGTTCAAGGTTCTTGACATTTTCCGCATTGACTGAACTTCATGTCTTAAAGTAGTGACTGTCGTTTCTCTTTACTTATTTGAACTGTTCTTGCAATAATATGGACTTGGTCTTTCACCAAATATGTCTATCTTCTGTATACTACCCCTATCTTGTCACAACACAAATGATTGGCTCAAACGCATTAATAAGGAAATAAATTAATTCCACAAATGAACTTTTAACAAAAAACACCTGTTGGAACCCATTCCAGGTGACTACCTCATGAAGCTGGTTGAGAATCTCAAATATAAAATCGATTTGATTTGTTGAACACTTTTTGGTTACTACATGATTCCATGTGTTATTTCATAGTTTGATATATTCACTATTATTCTACAATGTAAAAATGAGTAGGTGTGTCCAATCTTTTGACTGGTACATTACCAGTCAAACGTTTGGACACACCTACTCCCCGGCATCTCAGTTGGATTTATAAAACAGGGTGATTTATGGAGCCCAACTTGGCAATGTGGTCGTACATTCCTCTCCCAATGTTAACACTCAGAATCACTTAACACTGAGAACTACAGGACAGTGGAGTCTATATAGTGAGACAGTTTGTGAATCAGAGCTGTTCAGCAAAGGAGAGGGCTATCCTGGGTTTACATTTACATCATGTTACTAAACATATGTAGCTAAATATACTGTATATTTAAACATAATATCATTACTTAGGCCTACTACTATTGTATATGTCAAATATATATTAAACACCCATGCATATATTTAATATGTCCTATGATTAAAGGCCTCAGTGTTCAATGTCTGACTAATAGTAGTCTTTCTCTTTCCCCATCACATTGTCTTCAAGGTTAGAAGGGGGACATGGTGGTGAGTGCTGTGACTGTGGATGTTGGAGTGTACATATTACTCTAAGAAGAATGGATTTTATAGATTTGATTTATTTAGATAGTTTTCTGAGTGTGACTGACCAATAAATTGCTTGGTTATGTATTTTAAAAGCCCAATAAAATCACACAGGAATGTTACAGAATCAATACACAATAGACACATAGCCAGGGCTGGTAGAGTATAGTTATATGTCAAAGAAGGTTAAAGTCTTAGTGGAAGATGTATTAAGGTACTGCTACATGGGCCACTTTCAAAGAATCTGTTATCAAAGGAAATAGTCATATGCCTTCACCACCAGTTAGCTACAACTACACAGACAAAATAATTGCATTCATGAGTTTCATTGACAAATGTCAATACGTTTAAAAAAGGTCAGCCAAAGTAAAAATCTGATTCAAATGATTACCGACGTATAATGGGGAACAATAAAGGATACAAAACGCATGAACTAGTACTGGACAATATCAACATTTTGAGTAAACAGGCTGCACGTTTGTCATATAACTGATTACTTAATAATAACGAAAATTATAGTCGTACCATGGTAAAATAAAAATAAGAAAATCCTAAAGAGAAGGACAAACTGTACATGTCCCCCCTCAGCTCCCCGCCCCGCTGTTTAACACCTTCTCTCAGTATGAAAAGGTCCTATAGGCCTAGTTAATGTAGATTTTTTGTCCTATTGTTCTAGCAGGACATATATCCAGAGGTCAGCCCAGGTTAACAGTTACACTGAGCAAGGTCCTGATATTAGTGCTCTGTGTGACACTTGGTATGAGAAGAACTCTACAACGAAAAAGATGCAGAACGTAACAGAGAACATCATGGGAACTCTCCTACCTCCACAGGCTCCGTCCAACGTTGTTCAGCGAAGTAAGAACCAACGTTATGGCAAGAAGAAGAGCACAACCTATCTGGGACTGATTGCTTATGTCATTCAGGACTCTCCAGACAAGATGCTCACATTTACTCAGGTAAAACCAATATATTTGATCACCCAGGGTGTAATTTCAATTGTGTTCTGAAAAGGAATTACTGGTCCTTAATTAATGACGAGTGCTAATATGGAGTGTTATCATTTGTAGTTGATGGACAAGTTGGGAGCTTTCCTCTCAGGAGACAGAAAAGGCATCGAGAACAACATCAGGGTCTGCTTATCATCCAACGATTGTTTTGTCAAGGTATGTCCACAATAATTATATCAACTGTATCAGATGGCAACACCCATCCGTAGCACGCGCTCCAGCAGGTGTATCTCACTGATCATCCCTAAAGCCAACACCTCATTTGGCCGCCTTTCGTTCCAGTACTCTGCTGCCTGTGACTGGAACGAATTGCAAAAATCGCTGAAGTTGGAGACTTTTATCTCCCTCACCAACTTCAAACATCAGCTATCTGAGCAGCTAACCGATCGCTGCAGCTGTACATAGTCTATTGGTAAATAGCCCACCCTTTTCACCTACCTCATCCCCGTACTGTTTCTATTTATTTACTTTTCTGCTCTTCTGCACACCAATATCTCTACCTGTACATGACCATCTGATCTTTTATCACTCCAGTGTTAATCTGCAAAATTGTAATTATTTGCCTACCTCCTCATGCCTTTTGCACACATTGTATATAGACCCCCCCTTCGTTTTCTACTGTGTTATTGACTTGTTAATTGTTTACTCCATGTGTAACTCTTTGTTGTATGCTCACACTGCTATGCTTTATCTTGGCCAGGTCGCAGTTGCAAATGAGAACTTGTTCTCAACTAGCCTACCTGGTTAAATAAAGGTGAAATAAAAAATAAAATAAAAAAAAAGACCGTACTTATTGTATCTTTCATTCAACCACCCTGAGATCAACAGACATTCATTTGTTGATCGTGTTTATCTATTTCAGGTTCCAGTCAGTCCATATATGCCACACTCAAAAAAGAACTTCTGGAAATTCGACGAGAGTCAAATAACAGCGAAGATGGCAAGACGCCACTTCAAGGGCATACTGGACTTGTTCCCCGAGTTGTCCACCAAAGTGCGAATGGAGGCAGAACAGATATCAGAGCGCTCTGCCGCGGTCTTCTCACCAAAACCAACCCTCGCCAGGCCTCAAATGCAGAACAATAATGAGGTGAACTTTAGCAGTCCTTTCTCCATCGAATCCATCTTGAAATACTCCAGACCCAACGCTGCTCCTCGTTTTGCCGACCCACCGCGTAACTGTTATTTGAAGTACCCTGTGCCCAGGTACGCTTGTGATGCTCACCATTTTGGATTGTAACTAACTTTTTTTCTTCATTTATTGTCATCGTGCACTGTTAACTTTTGTGTATTTTTTCAATAAAGTCTACTTGGAAAATAAAATTATGCAATCCAATTATTTTAATTGATATGATAACTGGGTAAATTAAAAAGCGCCCTGCTGGGCACAGACATCAGTTCGACCTCTATATTTGATTTACATTTGTTTGCGTTGTTGAATTCAAGGTGAAATCAGCAAAACATTTCACAATGTCATTGGATTTAGGTTAAAAGTTTATTGAAAAAAATACGAAATGTCATTGCATTGATGACTTTTCTCAAATCCAGTTAGTTTTACACGTTAATTCAACGTCATCACATAGATTTTTGGGGTCGAAATGACGTGGAAACAACGTTGATTCAACCAGTTTTGGAACAGTGGGGCAGTACTGTATCCTCATGTTTCTTCCAGACACTAATCAAGAGATATCCATGGCTAAATAGACAATATTTATTCTATACACACTTTCTATCGAACATCTAATGGCCTATGTTCGTTTTGAACTTGTATTTGAAGTTGCATAGACCTATTTAAATGATTATAAACTGGGTGTTTCAAGCACTGAATGCTGATTGGCTGACAGCCGTGGTACATCAGAGCTATTCCATGGGTATGACAAAATATTTATTTTTACTGCTATAATTACGTTGATAACCAGCGTATACTAGCAATAAGGCACCTATGAGGTTTGTGGTATAAAGTATGGCCAATATACCACGGCTAAGGGCTGTATCCAGGCACTCCACGTTGCGTCCTGCGTTATAACAGCCCTTAGCCGCGGTATGTATTTTGGCCATATATCACACATCCTCGTGCCTTATTGCTTAATTATGCCCTCGAAGCCAGTATTTGGAGGATATTTTGGCCAATATTTGCCAAACCATGCCAATATACCCTCCAACATCGGCTTCGAGGGCATTAGCACTTTTATACCACGGGTTACCAACATATTCAAATAATTGACATATTTTCGTTAAAAACTTTATTTTTACGAATTTATTCATACTATTTCATCCTTCCACAATGTATAGTCCCGACACAAATCTAGGGTTGCTAACCAAGCCGGCTGGTTGTTCATTCTATAGGTTCGGTTGCTAGAGACGTGACGCAGTCGTTCAGTTTCTGTATCTATGGATGCGACCCAGTCGTTTGTTCTAAATGTACCATTGCCATACTTGCTGGCAACGTTCTTATGCCTTACTTGCTAGCTAACCAACTACGGCTAATTTACAGTCAAAAACAAAGTAGCCGCATTTGCTTCAGCTGTTTCCAAGGGACATTTATTTGGAACATATACTGCAAAGGTTTCAAACTCATTCCACAGAGACCCTGGGAGTTTCGCTTCACCCTTGTACATGATTTCGGGACAAATGGGAAAAGCATGAAGTCGTTATAGCGGGAATTCGAATCGCCGGCTGGACTGGGCTACACAAACTCTATGCTGTGGGCCACCAGATGGGCTCCCGAGTGGCGCATCGGTCTAAGGCACTGCATCTCAGTGCTAGAGGCGTCACTACAGACCCTGGTTAGATTCCAGGCTGTATCACAACCGGCGTGATTAGGAGTCCCATAGGGTGGCGCACAATTGGCCCAGCATAGCTAGGGTTTGGCTGGGGTAGGCCTTCATTGTAAATAATAATTAGTTCTTAACTGACTTGCTTAGTTAAAAAAATATATATACTTGCTTAGTTAAATAAATATTTAAAAAATGTAAAATGCACAGGACTTGGAGATGACAATGGATATTTCTCTGAAGCCCTATTATAGCCTACTAATGTGATGAGTTCAAGACGGTCCAAGCCCATGTAGGCCTAGCCCATTTAATATTACCTAGAGCTTTCCAAAAACACAATCTTCATAGTCGTGAAAAAATGAATAAAAAAACAATGTAAATTATTTACAGACTGGACATCACTGCAGGGTTAACCTAAAGTAGCACGCTGTATTGAAACTGCATTGGCAGTTAGATTAGGACCATCCTACTTTTATTGCGAATTAGATTTGAACAAAGAACGAATCTGATTTCTATGTCTACGAAATATAGCATCAACCTGTATAAAAAACACCAGCTGGCTACAAATGTCCAAGTTATTCTTAGATGTTTTCTTTAAATGAGAGGTTCCAACTGTATCAACAGACATTTATAAACGCATACATTGACATTGTCTAGGTTATAGATTAACAATGTATACAAAAATGTTACCAATTTAATCAGGGATGGGAGCATATGAATGCGTAAAAGTAGCTATAAAAAGTTGTTATAAACTTTAATGAGGCAAAAACGACTTAAAAGTGCACAATGTGAAGTGAAAAACGTTTTTTTCTCCATGTAAAATGGTGATCATCATAAGCATATGTAGGCACAGGTTACTACTACACGTACAGGTGTGCATTCTAGGTTAACCAGGCTTATAGGACCTTTTCATACCAGGATAAGGTGGTAAACAGCGGGGCGGGGCCCTGAGGAAATGTCCCTCAGACTTAACTTGGTTTTTAATGAAAACAATGCTATTTGTGTTTCATTGATTCATTATATGGTTATTTTAAAACAATAATGGTCGAAATGATCAATGCAAGATCTATCCCTGAAGTTCAGGACATCTTCGTAAGCACGTCTTATAATTCACATGTCATTTGATAAAACAGTCAGTGCAGTCCACGTTGTTTTGTAATCATCGAGTAGGCTTTCAATATTGTTGGCTCAAATAGACTATTTATTTTCTTTCATTGTACTCAAATAACTGTATAAGACTGTAATAGATAAGCCTTACATGAGATAAACGACGCTGTTTTTTAAAACCTTCCTTCTACATATAGCCAGTAGTCTAAATCGTTTGAAAATAATATACATTTGAAGTTAATTTAATATGTAATTTATGTTTTGTAATCCTATACGGAATAAATTGTAAACGTACTTACATATCCAGTCTACTAAATATTTATCGAAGGGATTATCTAATGTGGCTAGACTACTACTTTCTACAAAACTGGAGCCTGAAGGCCCTATCTATAGTCCAAATAGTCTCCCCCATTTAGGTCTAGCAGTTCCATTGTCCAGGGGCAAAAGGCTTACTGATGAGGCTACCTTTACCATTCACATGCAGCAAATCGTTTATCACAGGGCCATAACATTGGAACGTTTGCAAATCACAGTTTTGACCTAGCCCTGACCCATCCACAGATTATTTAAAATTTTGTTCACAGTTTGTTTGTCTTTAGGGACAGGGGTCTAAACCAGGGCTACTTAACTCTTCTCCCACGAGGTCAGGAGCCTGCTGGTTTTCTGTTCTACCTGATAATATTGATTTATTTTTCTTAAATGTAACCTTTATTTCATCTAGGCAAGTCAGTTAAGAACAAATTCCTATTTACAATGACAGTGTCCTACCTGTCCTACAGTGTCCTACCTTTCCTAACATCAACATACAGTACCAGTCAAAGGTTTGGACACACCTACTCATTCAAGGTTTTCTTTGTTTTTACTATTTTCTACATTGTAGAATAGTGAAGACATCAAAACTATGAAATAACACATATGGAATCATGCAGTAACCAAATAAGTGTTCTCTCAACCAGCTTCATGAGGTAGTCACCTGGAATGCATAGTCCCACTAAGCGCAAACCAGATGGGATGGCGTATCACTGCAGAATGCTGTGGTAGTCGTGCTGGTTAAGTGTGCCTTGAATTCTGAATATATCATTGATAGTGTCACAAGCAAAGCACCCCCACACCATCACACATCCTCCTCCATGCTTCATGGTGGGAACCATACACGCAGAGGTCATCTGTTCTCCTACTCTGCGTCTCACAAAGACACGGCACTTGGAACCAAAAATTGTGAATTTGGACTCATCAGACCAAAGGACAGATTTCCGCATTTATTTGGCCTGCAATTTCTGAGGCTGGTGACTAATGAACTTGTCCTCTGCAGCAGAGGTAACTCTGGGTCTTCCTTTCCTGTGGTGGTCCTCATGAGAGCCAGTTTCATCATAGAGCTTGATAGTTTTTGCGACTGCACTTGAAGAAACGTTCAAGGTTCTTGACATTTTCCTCATTGACTGAACTTCATGTCTTAAAGTAGTGACTGTCGTTTCTCTTTACTTATTTGAACTGTTCTTGCAATAATATGGACTTGGTCTTTCACCAAATATGTCTATCTTCTGTATACTACCCCTATCTTGTCACAACACAAATGATTGGCTCAAACGCATTAATAAGGAAATAAATTAATTCCACAAATGAACTTTTAACAAAAAACACCTGTTGGAACCCATTCCAGGTGACTACCTCATGAAGCTGGTTGAGAATCTCAAATATAAAATCGATTTGATTTGTTGAACACTTTTTGGTTACTACATGATTCCATGTGTTATTTCATAGTTTGATATATTCACTATTATTCTACAATGTAAAAATGAGTAGGTGTGTCCAATCTTTTGACTGGTACATTACCAGTCAAACGTTTGGACACACCTACTCCCCGGCATCTCAGTTGGATTTATAAAACAGGGTGATTTATGGAGCCCAACTTGGCAATGTGGTCGTACATTCCTCTCCCAATGTTAACACTCAGAATCACTTAACACTGAGAACTACAGGACAGTGGAGTCTATATAGTGAGACAGTTTGTGAATCAGAGCTGTTCAGCAAAGGAGAGGGCTATCCTGGGTTTACATTTACATCATGTTACTAAACATATGTAGCTAAATATACTGTATATTTAAACATAATATCATTACTTAGGCCTACTACTATTGTTTATGTCAAATATATATTAAACACCCATGCATATATTTAATATGTCCTATGATTAAAGGCCTCAGTGTTCAATGTCTGGCTAATAGTAGTCTTTCTCTTTCCCCATCACATTGTCTTCAAGGTTAGAAGGGGGACATGGTGGTGAGTGCTGTGACTGTGGATGTTGGAGTGTACATATTACTCTAAGAAGAATGGATTTTATAGATTTGATTTATTTAGATAGTTTTCTGAGTGTGACTGACCAATAATTTGCTTGGTTATGTATGTTAAAAGCCCAATAAAATCACACAGGAATGTTACAGAATCAATACACAATAGACACATAGCCAGGGCTGGTAGAGTATAGTTATATGTCAAAGAAGGTTAAAGTCTTAGTGGAAGATGTATTAAGGTACTGCTACATGGGCCACTTTCAAAGAATCTGTTATCAAAGGAAATAGTCATATGCCTTCACCACCAGTTAGCTACAACTACACAGACAAAATAATTGCATTCATGAGTTTCATTGACAAATGTCAATACGTTTAAAAAAGGTCAGCCAAAGTAAAAATCTGATTCAAATGATTTTTTTTCCCGAATGCTGTAAGTACAGAAATGGTTTGCTCAGACAGAGATGAATATAGTCAGTGACAACTGTGTGGAGTTTTGTTGTTGGGAGTTAAGGGTTTGTGATAGCAACTATTTATAATATTACAATATTATCGACACTATGTTCTAGGATTTCCTAGGATCTTCTATGAAGAACCCCTTATCTACTAATTACTCTTCTGTAGCTTGTGAGCCTAATTGATCAAAGCATGCTGCATGCATGTTCGTGAGAGTGTCAGCTTTACATAGATAACTTTTAATAGCTTTTAATTCTGACTCTACATACGTTTTTGTCAACAACAAAAAAGACCCAGACCCCTTGTCTCACCATCACCGCCCTAGCTCAGTTAATCACATGGTTGACCCAGACACACTAGACGAATCCAATGGTACAACCCAGAAGTCTGTAGCTCAACCACACAATGTTTACAAGGGGTTAAAAGTCTTAAATCATGCCAGGGCAACAGTGGGACTCTACCGACGTATAATGGGGAACAATAAAGGATACAAAACGCATGAACTAGTACTGGACAATATCAACATTTTGAGTAAACAGGCTGCACGTTTGTCATATAACTGATTACTTAATAATAACGAAAATTATAGTCGAACCCTGGTAAAATAAAAATAAGAAAATCCTAAAGAGAAGGACAAACTGTACATGTCCCCCCTCAGCGCCCCGCCCCGCCGTTTAACACCTTCTCTCAGTATGAAAAGGTCCTATAGGCCTAGTTAATGTAGATTTTTTTGTCCTATTGTTCTAGCAGGACATATATCCAGAGGTCAGCCCAGGTTAACAGTTCCACTGAGCAAGGTCCTGATATTAGTGCTCTGTGTGACACTTGGTATGAGAAGAACTCTACAACGAAAAAGATGCAGAACGTAACAGAGAACATCATGGGAACTCTCCTACCTCCACAGGCTCCGTCCAACGTTGTTCAGCGAAGTAAGAACCAACGTTATGGCAAGAAGAAGAGCACAACCTATCTGGGACTGATTGCTTATGTCATTCAGGACTCTCCAGACAAGATGCTCACATTTACTCAGGTAAAACCAATATATTTGATCACCCAGGGTCTAATTTCAATTGTGTTCTGAAAAGGAATTACTGGTCCTTAATTAATGACGAGTGCTAATATGGAGTGTTATCATTTGTAGTTGATGGACAAGTTGGGAGCTTTCCTCTCAGGAGACAGAAAAGGCATCGAGAACAACATCAGGGTCTGCTTATCATCCAACGATTGTTTTGTCAAGGTATGTCCACAATAATTATATAAACTGTATCAGACCGTACTTATTGTATCTTTCATTCAACCACCCTGAGATCAACAGACATTTATTTGTTGATCGAGTTTATCTATTTCAGGTTCCAGTCAGTCCATATATGCCATACTCAAAAAAGAACTTCTGGAAATTCGACGAGAGTCAAATAACAGCGAAGATGGCAAGACGCCACGTCAAGGGCATACTGGACTTGTTCCCCGAGTTGTCCACCAGTGCGAATGGAGGCAGAACTGATATCAGAGCGCTCTGCCGCGGTCTTCTCACCAAAACTAACCCTCGCCAGCCCTCAAATGCAGAATAATAATGAGGTGAACTTTAGCAGTCCTTTCTCCATCTGAGTCCAAGACCCGCTCCATTGTCGGTTGTGTACAGTGCGCCAACGGATCAACCGCCATTGCGCGCGGAGAGAGGAGTTGGAACCACGAGGATGAGCTGGGCCTCTCCACTTGTGGAGATGAACCTTGTTCCCCGCGCAGGTGACGGTTATCCCAGCTACACGACAGTGGCAACCACAGTCCACGGAATCATTGGTGATGATGATGGAAGGCGTATCAAGAACGTGCGTATGTGTGCTGAGCCCTCCTACCTGAAATACTCCAGACCCAACGCTGCTCCTCGTTTTGCCGACCCACCGCCTAACTGTTATTTGAAGTACCCTGTGCCCAGGTACGCTTGTGCTGCTCACCATTTTGGATTGTAACTAACTTTTTCCCAACTATTTTCATTGTGCATTTTTAACTTGTATATATGTTTTCAATAAAGTCTACTTGTAAAATAAAATGATATCATCGAATTATTTACATTTATACTATAACTGCGCCCCACTGGGCACATACGTCGACCTCTATTTGGTTGAGTTGTCAACTAACATGAATTCAACGTGAAATCAAGAAAACATTTCACAATATCGTTGGATTTAGATTGAATTTGGGTAAAACAAATAAAAAATGTCCTAGGGTGATTACTAAAATCCATTTGGTTTTCCACGTTAATTCAACGCCAGTAAATATATTTTTGGGGCTGAAATGATGCGGAAACAACGTTGATTCAATTCCCTTTTGCCCAGTACTGTATATTCTCGTGGTTTTTCCAGGCACCGATCAAGAAATATCCATGGCTAAATAGACAATATTTAGGTCTATACACTTTTTTTTCTATAGAAAATATAATGGCCTATGTTTTTGAATGTATGTTGTTGCACAGTTTGAACCTGTATTCGAATAGGCCTATATCCTATTAAATAACACAGGAAGCTAAACCACCACGAAGAGTAACCATTAGCGGTTCATCAAATGGAAACTGTTGGGGAACCCTTACAAGTTCTTAAAATAACCATTTTAATGGATCCATCGGAGAACCTTTTCAATATCCGTTCGGGGTTCATTTTAAAACTACCCCCCCTCCCTCCCCTATTATTAATATTATCAATAACACACATAACAAAACAACAATAACACAATATTTTAGTTGTTAGTGTTTATTATGATTTATTGTGGCAAAGCAGAATACAAAAATCTAAATAGGAGGTAAACTCCCAGCAGAGCCCCAAGTCCAATGGGTATATCCTCTGGCATGTTGATGTTAATGTGTTGATGTTCTCCGTATCCATAGCCAGAATGATTTTTCAGTGCATGGTGATCGAACAGGTACCAGAGTATTTATACCCTGGTTCTTGTGGTAAATGTGAATGAAAAACCAGTTGATAATGGTTTTCATACACATGCCTTGTCCATAATGTAGAGGTCTATGGGATTTTCATTGAAGAGGTGAGGGAGGAGGATAATACAAGTGGTCTGCATAACACACCAATACCAATTGACATACCTTTGTATACCTTACCTCCGTCTGTATCTGCACCCAATACAGCTAGCCTTCAACATATTCTGATAGCATACATATTCTTACCTCTTTGTTGATTGATATCCAATGAATTGTGTACATTTCCTGTTTGAGAAAGATTTTCACAAATATTAAAAGATAGATGGTATCATCATAAAACAATATGAATTTACATGTTTCATTTAAGTGCCTGTGTTACGCCCCTGAAAACAGGGGAGAAATAATCACGACAGTGATACGGTGTTGTATTCTCAATTCAACGTTTAGTTCAACAAGAAAAAGACCGCTATTTTCCCCAGGAATATGGGTGGAGACCAGAGCAATCGATCTCCGGCTCATAGATTAAGAGCATTTCGTAGATCACAGATTAACACTTTTAGGCACTACAAAATAAAGTAATCAATATAACGTTTACACATTACTCTCACAATTCGTACCCTTTGACAGATTTGAACTTTAACACAATTATATGAATGTTATCAATCTTTATCAACTGATACTGAATGCATCTTTTTAACCTTAGATGTTTTAAGATCCTCACATACTATGAACTTACTAATACTTTTTAATGTATAACAGGCTATGAATCTTTCCTTTAACCTGTCACACCTGCACCTGCTGTCCTTTCAAATCCAAATGTTTCAGTTGGGCAGCTCCTGCAATAACCCCCACCAACTAAGGAGGTTCCTCGATGAACCCCACCTGCTATGGGGTTCTTGCCGAAAACACTAAGGTTCTTCGAAGAACTTTGAGGATCTTAGAAGAACCCTTGCTGAACCTCTAAGTTTTAGAGTGTGCTATGCAAATGATGCACTTTTACTCATAAAGCCCCTGGCATATGTGTCGCCATAACGTGGATAGTGAGAAAGTGATATTCAATTAAAATGTTGCAAATATTACACACACACAAAAGTAAAGAACCTGGTTTCCTCGTCCATTTTCAACAGTAGCAATAGACATATCGATGCGCCATGACGCATGCGGTTGTCTAATTTAACTCAAATGTATTATTTGTAATTATTAGGGATCCCCCTCCATTACTTGTGAAAAACTAGATGAATGTTTGTGAGAAGAAAAAAAATCGACATCTTTCTGTTTTCTCAATGACATTCAATTCAGCATCGGAAAAAGTCACAAGTTTGTTCCACCTGAGTGAGCCCAATCATAAGTGAGACCACTATGACACACCGAATGCATTTGATGGATTCTTTTTGTCTTCTTCTAATGCCTCTTCAAGGGAAAGTAATCCAAAAGTAACTGAAGGTAATCAATCAGATTACGTTACTGAGTTTGGGTCATCCAAAAGTTATGTTGCTGATTTAAAATGTTTTGCAGGTAACTGTAACGGATCACATTTAGAAAGTAATTGAATGTGGGTATAACCGTTACGTTACAAACTACAAATCTTAGTTTTTTAATAAATACTTAAACAATTCTATCAACCCATCGATGGAATCTGCTATAGGAGAAACTGCCACACTTTCTGCCCCTCAAGCGTGTTTGTTGTTTTGTTGATGAAGCAGTGAGGAGTGTAACCCAGATTGGTAAAAAAAACAATTGGAGTATAGTTCTGCTGTTTTATGGCGTGTGCAATGATGCCCGATGGAAAAAGACAAGTGTTTGTTGTTTTACAGTAACTTCTTTGTTGTTGTAATACCGCAAATGTACCTGAAAGTTTTACCATCAAGGATTACGGCTTTAAAGCTTGATTCAATCGAAGGCCTAATACAATGTAGTTGTAATAGTTCTAGTTTGACAAAATCAATTCCCCATTTTTAAAAATAGTTTATAATACTATTTCAGTAGGCATATTCGATCTTGACATGTGCAATTCGCCTGGTTTATGGCCTACACTGTAACTGCATGTAATATGATTAACCACTAGATGACAGTAGTACACATACTTGAACACTTCACAACCTTTAGCAAAGCCCTGGCAGAGAAGGCTATATATTTCAAAAGTTAGTTCAGTCACAAAGCAACTCCTTTGGTAAATATACCATTAAATAACACATTGTAAATGAGCACTACTAGCTATGCTGCAGTGAATAATATGAATTGCATTCTTTTCAATAAACAATGTAGGTATACACTGTATGAATTTGGAACCATAGACAGCAACTTGCTGGAATATTTGGGCAACCTCAATTCTGACCATTCTACTTTATCAGTGTTCTCTGTTGGCTCCAGTTATCAACACTGTTGAAGGATTATGTCATTCAAAGTTGACTGAGCACCTGACCACCATCAAGGTTAGCAAATATGGAGTGAGTGAAATCCGTGTTTGCGATTCTATCTAGAGTTGTCTGTGCAGGGTGTATGCTATGTGCTATGTGGTCAGTACTCACCCACAAACCCACATGCCACAGGTGACATGTATCATAAAGTCTACATCCTGCTGTAAAGTCATCATCCAGGATGTTGTGGATCTTAATAACTTTATCTGAGACTTTGGCAGCATGCCAAATGGCACCATATTCCCTACATTTTTTTAAATTGTATTTTTTTTACCTTTATTTAACCAGGCAAGTCAGTTAAGAACACATTCTTATTTTCAATGACGGGAACAGTGGGTTAACTGCCTGTTCAGGGGCAGAACGACAGATTTTTACCTTGTCAGCTCGGGGGTTTGAACTCACAACCTTCTGGGTCCTAGTCCAACGCTCTAACCATTAGGCTACGCTACCACCCCTATGGGCCATGATCAAAAGTAGTGCACTATATAGGGAATAGGGTGCCATTTGGGACAAAGCCTCTATCAGAGTCAGATGTGTATAGTACAACAGCATCTGCGCTAACTGGCACATTGGCTGTTCACCTCATAGTCCACAGGAGGGCCTCAGTTGGTTTTATATCCATAAAGCCTTTAATACACCTATGGTGTTTTTGTCTGTCTTGACTGTCTTACCTTTTAATATTTGTTCAGCACTTTGAATTGCATTTTCTGTAAGAAATGTGCTGTATAAATAAAGTTTGATTGGTTGATTGATACATCTCATGAAAGAGCAGCACAAGGTGATCCTGTCTTGCACTACATGTAGGATATCTTGTTCTATAAGAATGTCATCTGTTTTTAATTTCAGAATCAGAACAAAAGGCAGCCAATGACTTTCAAACTATAGATGCCATTTAACAGATGCTTTAATCTAAAGCGATTTAGTCATGCGTGTGTACATTTGGGGGGGAATTGAACCCACTAACACAAATGGTGGAACACTGAATGAGATGTTATGACACCTATCACCATCTTTGTTGAAGTTTATATTGTTACATCACATATTAGCGTTGCATTCCAGCCTGGTATAAGAGACTACCTACATATCAGTATTATGAACAGAGATCTGTAGGTATGACATTAGACTATTGATAGTCTTAGCTGCCTCGAGTGAATGTGTGACTGTGGAGGGAGCTAGTCACGGGTCTGCAGTCTGGAGAGGAAGAAAGAGAGGATGATGGTGCTGTCAGTCAGCACTCTGTGTTCACAGCATACTTCTATTCTATGGATTACTGATGGCTGACCTAGATTGTGACCTCCCTCCCTCCCTCCCTCCCTCCCTCCCTCCCTCCCTCCCTCCCTCTGAGTGATCAACAGAGATGACACACAACAGAGACAACCTTGTTGTGGTCTGCGTCCCAAACGGCACCCTATTTCCTGTATCTTGCACTATGTGGTCTTGCTAATGTGATACTGGACATTGTAGCGTATTCATGAGATTTGTTTAAGTGTTTCCTGCCAGATGGTCTCTCTCTCTCTCTCTCAGCTTTTTGTTCCAAATATTTACTTCCCATGCAAACAGGATGATCATACCAATAGGATGTTTATAAGGTAAATATGATGACATGTCGTATCAAAAGTGCATTTTAGCAAAACAAACATCCATTCCAGATGAATTGGATTAGAAAATAGCCATGGTTATTCCAACAGATTCCCTGGAATTGAACAATCACAGTAAATGGAAGCTATGATGATTGGATATGTAAACTGGCTCAGCCATTAATCTGTTTCCCTGCAATATATTCTGTGCAGTTGATTTAATTTCATTTATTTAACTTTTATTTAACTAGGCAAGTCAGTTAAGAACAAATTCTTATTTACAATGACGGCCTACCAAAAGGCAAAAGGCCTCCTGCAGGGATGTGGGCTGGGATTAAAAATAAAACATAAGGCTATTTTGTGTTTGGCATCTGTGTTGGCAGCACCACATTTTGGGAGACGCCAGTCAAATCGGCGCTGGGGCTGTGCTTCTCCAGGAGAATGATAACAATGTTGAGTGTCCAGTCAGTTTCTTCTCCCAGGAAATGTAATAAGTATCAGCAAAACTATTCTGTAATTGAAAAGGAGGCTTTAGGTCTCATTTGGGCTTCACAGCACTTCGAGGGCTATGTTGGTTCTGGTTTGACCCCTTTAACTGTGTTCACTGACCACAACCCACTTATTTTTCTGAGGTCCCTGCAAAATCCAAACCAGCGCCTGATGGGTTGGGCTTTGTTCTTGCAACCATTCAACCCTGATATTAGACACATTAGTGGTAAGGATAATATCATTGCTGATGCTCTGTCTCTGCTGACCCCTACGGGCTGTCTGCACCTCTTTTCTCTTAAATTGCTCCCCAGGTACCAGGGCTGCTGAGTTTTGAGGGGTGGACAGTCAGTTGGGGGACACGGGGCTACTACTTGGAGCCGAGACTGGTATCCTTTTTCTTGTTGGGGAATTTTATTGTTTTGAATATGTTGGGCCGAAATGTGGGTTTAGGGTGGGATCCTCATTTTAAGAAGGGGGGGGGGGGGGGGGGGGTCACGGACCCTCTGCATTGCAGGCAGAGGAGGGTCGTTTGTGATTGGAGCCACCTGGGCTCAAAGTATTTAAACTGCTTGACTAATCACTCTTGTCTCTCTCTCTGCTCCTCCAGGTAGGACCCTGTTTGTTCCTTCGTAATTTTGCATAGTTTTCACTGTCATTCACACACACAGATTCATGCATCCCTGCACTTTACATACACCTTACATTATGATACTTTCACACCTCATTAATTTTTCTTTGTTTAAAGTTAATAGTTCTGGTTTATAATAAAGAACCTTTTTGATTGGCCTATACCTGTTCGTGTCCCCTCATTTTTGCCACAGGCTATGAGCTGGCCTGTGACAGATGAGCAGTTTACAGAGTAGTAGTGAGTGCAGTGGTGTGTACTGTAAGGAGCATTGGTGGAAAATCTGATGGCAGAATGGTATAAGAACATCTAGCTGCTCGAGAGCACCCTTACCTGCCAATCTACAAATTCCGTCTCTGTAATCTAACATGGGTAGGATGGTCTTCTGAATCAGGGTTAGTTTGGCTGCTGGGCTGAAAGAGGAGCGATTTACGATAGAGCAAACCAAGTCTAGACTTAATCTTAACCTGCAGCTTTGATATGTGCTGAGAGAAGGACAGTGTACCGTCCAGCCTTACTCCCAAGTACTTGTATGAGGTGACTACCTCAAGCTCTAAACCCTCAGAGTTAGTAATCACACCAGTGGGGACAGGGACATTTTTCTTAACAATTCACATTACCTTTGTTTTTGAGGTGTTCAGAACAAGGTTTAGGGCAGCGAAAGCTTGTGGGACACCAAGAAAGCTTTGTTCTACAGCGTTTAACACAAAATCCGGGGAGGGGCCAGCTGAGTATAAGACTGTATAATCTGCATATAAATGGATGAGAATGCTTTTTACTGCCTGAGCTTTGTTGATGTAAATTGAGAAGAGGGGTAGTTCCTTGGTGACAGGCAGTGGCTGAGATGTTCTGACTTTATACACTGCACTCTTTGAGAGGGGTAGTTAGCAAACCAGTCTACCGTGTCTAGTCTACCGCATCGAAGTGGGATGCATGCCAGCAAAGCCACTACACAACACTAAACAATACATCAATTGCACTATAGCAGTGATAGTTCTCAACTTTCTGTTCCTATGAAAGATGTCTGCAGAGTATGATACATTGATACATTAGCTGGTAAAGGCATGTTCTGAATGGTTGCATTACATACACTTGTTATGAATTTAGAAATGAGCTTCAACACATGGTAACAACCCCTTAGTGCAAGTACTATTCCGATTGCCTCGAGTGGTTTCACATGCTCGCAGGAGGATAATAAACACAACACACACTTTGCTCCCCACCCAATAATAGTACTACAGTAAATACGCGGCAGTCACACTGCGCACATCTTTCATGTCAGGACGTCTTGTGATTCACACCACTTAGATAAGACGACCCAGCTGCCGTTCAGAGAGAAACGGATGTCCCGTCACTGTTCAGTTACATTCTAGCTTATCCCACTGCCATTTGCACTCGCCCCAAAAAAGGAAACTTATAAAAGGCCTACATTTGGTTTTAATGAAGCAAATGTAGGCGTATGTGTTGCTCACACTTGTCAGTACCCAATACTGCATAGTATATCCAGTGCTGAAAGATGAAGAGAGCAGAATTGCAATTCTGCTCATTTGAATTGTCGTTTTGTTTAGGCTTTGACACAAATTGCTTTCAACAACATTAACTAGATAACATGTGTCTGTACGTCTATAAAAAGCCATTGCTAAATGGCTTCTATCAATATTAACCACATTTACTGCTTCATTCATGACTTTTAATAACCCTACTTATAATGCTTAATGAATGACGATAGAAAATACAACCTTTAGTTTATAACACAACGATAAATGTACCCGTGTGTGTATGTATGTATGTATGTATGTATGTATGCGCGCACCTGCACACGAAGGGGAGTGGAAAAACACTTCAAAGCATCTCATGACTGTAAGGTTAGGATAGATTAGGTTAATGAAATCATTAACAGGTCTCTTCTGATATCCAGGCCAAATACTCAAGTGTCCACCGACTCTACCTCAAACTATAATCATTATCCTCGGTCACAAGCAAGTTAGGGCTGTTCGTATGCGTATTTACTGAATAACATGGAGCGTATAAAAGATAACTAAAACTTAATTGTTTACCTATTTTGAGGGGGAAGTTATTTTCAATGATTTAAGGGCTGTAGTGAGAACCAATAGATCAGGGGTCTCCAACAGGTTGATCTCGAGCTATGGCGAGCTACCAGTAACCCACCTATGAGTAGCATCAGACACCTCAAACTCACAGCTACTATCTAATTAACGCAACTTTTACATGATCCCACCCCTGGTTAGCCACTATTGGCTTAAAAAACCAAACCTAACACAATATCTGCCAATTAATTTCCAGCAATATTGCCCCTGTCTGTCTGTGTGGTGCTTGCGTTTGTCTAATACATCTGTAGCCAGTTGATGTCATAATCATCTTGTGGGTTGACAGAAATACTTTCGTCAAAACCTTCTCAATTAAATGTTAACTGCAAAGTAGGTTAACCTGGCAGAAGTACACTATATATACAAAAAATATGTGGACACCCCTTCAAATTAGTGGATTTGGCTATTTCAGCCACACCTGTTGATGACAGGGGTATAAAACAGCACACAGCCATGCAATCTCCATAGACAAGCATTGGCAGTAGAATGGCCTTACTGAAGAGCTCAGTGACTTTCAACATGGCACTGGTATAGGATGCCACCTTTCCAACAAGTCAGTTCATCAAATTTCTGCCCTGCTAGAGCTGCCCTGGTCAACTGTAAGTATTGTTATTGTGAAGTGGAAAAGTCTAGGAACATGGCTCAGCCGCGAATGGCTCAGCCGCGAAGTGGTAGGCTACAGAATCTCAGAGCGTGACCGCCGAGTTCTGAAGCACATAGCAAGTAAAAATCATCTGTCCTCAGTTGCAACACTTACTACACGCAGTTCCAATCTGCCTCTGGAAGCAACTTCGAACTGTTCGTCGGGAGCTTCATGAAATGGGTTTCCATGGCCGAGCAGCCACACCATGCGCAATGCCAAGCATCAGATGGAGTGGTGTAAAGCTCGCTACCATTGGAACAGTCCAACGGTTAAATATGGGTTTGGCGGCATGCCAGGAGAACGCTACCAGTCCAAATGCATAGTGCCATCTGTACAGTTTGGTGGAGGAGAAATAATGGTCTGTTTTTCATGGTTTGGGCTAGGCCCCTTTGTTCCAGTGAAGGAGAATCTTAATGCTACAGCATACAATTACATTTTAGATGATTCTGTGCTTCCAACTTTGGGGCAACAGTTTGGGAAAGGCCCTTTCCTGTTTCAGCATGACAATTCCCCCGTGAACAAAGCCAGGTCCATACAGAAATGGTTTGCCTGGTACAACATTTACAACACTAGTTAGATGTGGCCTACATCTGTATGCATCCCAAATGGCACCCTATCCTCTACATAGTGCACCACTGGCACCATGCACAGCCAGAAGAGGACTGGCCACCCCACATAGCCTGGTTCCTCTCTAGGTTTCTTCCTAGGTTTTTTTCCTAGCCACCTGCATTGCTTGCTTTTGGGGTTTTAGGCCGGGTTTCTGTACAGCACTTCGAGATATCAGCTTATGTACGAAGGGCTATATAAATACATTTGATTTGATCTGTACCCTAAAAAGTAGTGCACTACAAAACGAAGGAGCTGATCATGGATTTCAGGAGACAGCAGAGTGAGCATGCCCTCAGCCACATCAAAAGGGCCGCAGTGGAGAGGGTGAAAATATTAAAGTTCCTTGGCGTGCAAATCACTGACAACCTGAAATGGTACATCCACACAGACGCGGTGTTGAAGATGGTGCAACAGTGCCTAGTCAACCTCAGGAGGCTGAAGAAATTTGGCTTGGCCACCCAAGCCACGGCCTGTTCACTCCGCTACCATCTAGAAGGCGGAGACAGTACAGATGCATCATAGCTGGGACCGAGAGACTGAAAAACAGCTTTTAGCTCCAGGACATCAGACGGTTAAATAGTCACCAATACAATTTGTTTCGATTTGATTCGATTTAAATAGGGTACCAAGTAGGACATACTGAACATACTTGATCTAATTTTGAATCTCAACTGCAATTACTGTAGTGTCTGCAAAACCCTACAGTAATAAATATAGTATATACTACTCTTTTTACTACTGTATTTATACTATTGTCGTACACTAGAGTATTTTTAAATCTGGGAATGCTAAGTAACATCAATGGAAAGAGCCTCACTAGATCATTGGCCTGGCCAGCAATTACGATGCAATCCATACTTGCCTAACTGTCATGTGACAAGTATCTGAGTCACAAGCCGATGCAGCTGGTTGTTACACACCAGCTGCATCATTCTATCTCTGAATGCTGATTCGATCCAGTCAAAATGGATATCGTGATGACAACGCCACAGACTGATGCATACACTATACTGTAAGTGGCATTGTAAAAAAGTATCTGCTAAATGGCATATTATTACTGAATATCCATCCTTCCTCTGAACAGTGCTACAGACTAAAGACTTACATGCAGGGAGGTAAGGATTTTGGCCACTGGCTAGTAGACTGCAATTTTTACTAGCCCGTGTCCAAAATCTGTGCCAGTCGATATATGAAAAGACAACATTTTACTAACCGGGTAGCTAGTTGGACATGTTTTCTACTAGCCGGTCTGAAAGGTACTAGCCATGAGCTAGTGGGCTAGCTTAATTTCCCATGTTCTCTCTACTCTAACTTGTTTCCCTATCTTCCAGGAGCTTGGGGTGAGGGGAGAAAGGTTCACTCTTACATATCCAATAGATTTGATCACACCACAAAGAGAGGTCAGGTGAGGTGGGACAAACAGGACTTGAATTGTATTTATAGTGAAGATCAGGGCAGTAGAGCAATGCATGAACCCAGCGTGCTCACAAATCAAACAGGACCCTAAACTCTATGACCCTCAAATGGTAGGGCGGCAGGTAGCCTAGCGGTTAAGAGCATTGGACTAGTAACTGAAAGGCCGCTGATTCGAATCCCAAAGCTGACTATGTGAAAAATCTGATGTGACCTTGAGCAAGGTACTAATTGCTCCTGTAAGTCACGCTTGACAAATGTGTGTAAGGTGGAAAAATATTGATGATGATAATGAAACAAATACATTTCCAATCAGCACGTCCTACACCCCTCATAAACTGAGTCCCAATGCCCCAGACTCTTGCTCACATACATAGCACACTTACATGTCAGACACCAGATAGTGTGTGAGGAACCCTGGTCTTCTTTCATCTGCATATGCATGAACACACACACATGGTTGCTGGAAGAGAACTTTCTGACTTCTCTCACAAACACCATAATCAGCCAGGTAGAAGTCCACTATTCTTATCAAGTGTTGAGACACTCTTTGACCCAAATACACTGTCCTAAAACTCCTATTAACTACTCACGTCCTGCACGATATCAAACATCAAATCTACTGAGAATTATCATCATTCAAGACTGAAGTTACAAGTAACAAGGTCAGTACAGGTGGATCAAAGCGGGGACAGAGAGACTGAAAAACAGCTTTTATCTCAAGGCCGTCAGACTGTTATACAGCCACCACTAGCACAGAGAGGCTGCTGCCTACATACAGACTTGAAATCATTGGCCACTTCAATAAATGGAACACTAGTCACTTCAGTAATGCCACTATAATAATGTTTACATATCTTGCTTTACTTACAGTTGAAGTCGGAAGTTTACATACACCTTAGCCAAATTTATTTAAACTCAGTTTTTTACAATTCCTGAGATTTAATCCTAGTAAAAAGTCCCTGTCTTATGTCAGTTAGGATCACCACTTTATTTTAAGAATGTGAAATATCAGAGTAATAGTATAGAGAATGATTTATTTCAGCTTTTATTTATATCATCACATTCCCAGTGGGTCAGAAGTTTACATACACTCACTCACTCCAATACCTTGACTTTGTTGTCCTTAAGCCATTTTGCCACAACTTTGGAAATATGCTTGGGGTCATTGTCCATTTGGAAGACCCATTTGCGACCAAGCTTTAACTTCCTGACTGATGTCTTGAGATGTTGCTTCAATATATCCACATAATTTTCCTGCCTCATGATGCCAACTATTTTGTGAAGTGCACCAGTCCCTCCTGCAGCAAAGCACTCCCACAACATGATGCTGCCACCCCCGTGCATCACAGTTGGGATGGTGTGCTACGGCTTGCAAGCCTCCCCCTTTTTCCTCCAAACTTAACAATGTTCATTATGGCCAAACAATTCAATTTTTGTTTCATCAGAACAGAGGATATTTCTCCAAAAAGTACGATCTTTGTCCCCATGTGCAGTTACAAACCGTAGTCTGGCTTTTTTATGCCGGTTTTTGAGCAGTGGCTTCTTCCTTGCTGAGTGGCCTTTCAGGTTATGTCGATATAGGACTTGTTTTATTGTGGATATAGATACTTTTGTACCTGTTTCCTCCAGCATCTTCACAAAGTCCTTTGGTGTTGTTCTGGGTTTGATTTGCAATTTTTGCACCAATGTAAGTTAATCTCTAGGAGACAGAATGCGTCTCCTTCCTGAGCGGTATGACGGCTGCCTGGTCCCATGGTGTTTATACTTGCGTACTATTGTTTGTACAGATGAATGTGGTACCTGCAGGTGTTTGGAAATTGCTCCCAAGGATGAACCAGACTTGTGGAGGTCAACATTTTTTTTCTGGGGTCTTGGCTGATTTCTTTTGATTTTCCCATGATGTCAAGCAAAGAGGTGCTGAATTTGAAGTTAGGCCTTGAAATACATCCACAGGTACACCTCCAATTGACTAAAATGATGTCAATTAGCGTAACAGAAGCATCATTAAGCCATGACATAATATTCTGGAATTTTCCAGGTTGTTTAAAGGCACAGTCAACTTAGTGTATGTAAACTTCTGACCCACTGGAATTGTGATACAGTGAATTATGAGTGAAATGATTTGTCTGTAAACAATTGTTGGAAAAAGGACTTGTGTCATACACAAAGTAGATGTCCTAACCGACTTGCCAAAACTATAGTTTGTTAACAAGAAATTTGTGGAGTGGTTGAAAAATGAGTTTTAATGACTCCAACCTAAGTGTATGTAAACTTCCGACCTCAACTGTATCTCATATGTACACTACCGTTCAAAAGTTTGGAGTCAACTGCAGTATCAATTTAGGAGTCTACAATTTCACCATGTTCAACCTGCAGATCGATGTGCCTCACAGAGTAGAGTCTAACATTCGCAACAGCAGATATACTTTTGAGGAGATGGGAAACTTTGCCCATGCTATGTCTTGCGGTGCATTCTGGGCGATTTTGGGACAAGGAGCGCTCTCTTTCAAGGAGTGAATGGGAGTCTATTGGGCACTAGTTCAAAAACCAAACACTAGCACTATTTTTGTCAACAAGAATTACAACGTTACAAATCTTTTCAGAGATGTGAGATAAATAACTTGCTATCTGTAGTACAGTATAGCTGTGGAATCGTGACATTACAAACTTTCGAGGAAAATAGGCACGTTTCTCGACATATACACTGACTTTGAGAAAGGATTGCATGACGATTAGCTTAGCCACTGCATGACGTAGCATGACAACGTATATGTGATTGGTCAACAGTCTGCTGTGTGGGGCGTTATAAGTTCCTTCATTCATTGGATTCCTATCACCTTTCTATAATGTCTCTGGACTAAAGAGGCAGACAAATAGGAAAAATGTGCTAGACACTCAGTTAAATTACAAATTTCGAGGTAGGAATATCGCTAAAATATGATCAATGGCTCATTCGAGAGAAGACATCCCCCCCCAGAGTTATGACATCGACCATTCTTGAAATCTGACATGTATGATAGAGATTTCCGTGATCTGAAAGTTGTATTCCTAATAACTCCCAGTGTAGTGAGAGCGACTTTATCACGGTTCTACGTCATATTTCTACCTGCCTGAACGCCAATACCTCAGTTACACATGATCACATGAAATGACCCAGGGAATCGATAGAATATCACTCAGAGATGCACAAAAGCAATATAACATTCAATATGGTGGAACCTTTTCTTTAATGTTGTGAAACATGATTTGCTAGATTGCAAGAATGTTTTCTGTGTAGTATAAATGTAATGTTCCTGAATGGGAAACTACAGTTGTGTAATGGATCTATTGTTATTTGCTCTTATTCAGTTTGTTGGTCTAGTACTTAGTTACTTAGTGATTAGCACAATGGTTATATTTTCTATCTAATGCTTCCATTGTATTCCATGTGTTCCTATTGAGGGCCTCACATTACATACCCACAGTGAAGGCATTATATTGCCCCACAGACACACAGTCATGCAATCCAACAGTTTATTGACGAACCACAACATTGCTGTTATCTTTCAAAGTGTTACCATTGGTACTAATAAGTGTGAATGATCGTTTACACAGTATCTCTCAGAACAAAGAAGACACATCAATTATGAACCAATATCAAATCAAATTTATTTATATGGCCCTTCGTACATCAGCTGATATCTCAAAGTGCTGTACAGAAACCCAGCCTAAAACCCCAAACAGCAAGCAATGCAGGTGTAGAAGCACGGTGGCTAGGAAAAACTCCCTAGAAAGGCCAAAACCTAGGAAGAAACCTAGAGAGGAACCAGGCTATGTGGGGTGACCAGTCCTCTTCTGAATATTATAACAGAATATGGCCAAGATGTTCAAATGTTCATAAATGACCAGCATGGTCCAATAATAATAAGGCAGAACAGTTTAAACTGGAGCAGCAGCACGGCCAGGTGGACTGGGGACAGCAAGGAGTCATCATGTCAGGTAGTCCTGAGGCATGGTCCTAGGGCTCAGGTCCTCCGAGAGAGAGAACGAAAGAGAGAAAGAGAGAATTAGAGAGCACACTTAAATTCACACAGGACACCGAATAGGACAGGAGAAGTACTCCAGATATAACAAACTGACCCCAGCCCCCCGACACACAAACTACTGCAGCATAAATACTGGAGGCTGAGACAGGAGGGGTCACTGAGACACTGTGGACCCATCCGAGGACACCCCTGGACAGGGCCAAACAGGAAGGATATACAGTACAACTGTAGAAGCGTACCTCTCCCTAGATCATGTATGCGTCCCAAACAGCACCCTATTCCCTACGTAGTGAACTATTTTTGAGCAGAGTTCATATAGTCTAGAAAACCTGACCCTAGGGTTGGGTTTTCGAGACGAGAGCTCATAGGGCTCTGGTTAAAAGTAGTGCACCGAATGGGGTACCATGTGGCCCTGGTCAAATGTTGTGCACCATGTAGGGAATAGGATGCCTTTTGGCCCTGGTCAAAAGTAGTGCACCACATAGGGAATAGGGTACCATGTGGCCCTGGTCAAAAGTAGTGCAGAGAGCTCATAGGGCTCTGGTTAAAAGTAGTGCACCACATAGGGAATAGGGTACCATGTGGCCCTGGTCAAATGTTGTGCACCATGTAGGGAATAGGGTACCATGTGTCCAAAGTAATCAGTGTTGGGGAAAAGTGAACTACATGTTGTTCAATTAATAAAATAAACTACATTTTGCAGTAGCTTGGTGGTAGTTAAAAATAAATTACAATCTTGGTATTGTTTTCAGTAGTAAATTACTTTGCCATGTAGCGGTGTAGATAACTACTGGAACTGCACACTGCTTTTTTTAAAACTAAAATAATATATGGGTGAAGTAGGCAAAAATATCCATTTTTTTGGCATCAGACCTGCCTAATTCTCACTTAACATTGTTTTTGTGTTTAAAACATATAAATGACAAAATTCTGTTAACAAGAATGATCTGTTCTTGCACTTTTATATTCTATGACATTTCAGATTTAGATAGGATACTTTTTCATGAAGTAGTTTGGATGAAGTGAACGACTTTTTCAAAGTAACTTTAATTAAGTAAACTACAATTTTCTTAAGTGTAGTTTTAGTGTAGCTTAACTTCTTGCAGTGGGAAATAATTGGTAGCTTGGTGACCTCTCGTTTCAGAGTAGGTTCCTCAACACTGAAAGTAATGCAGTATGTAGGAAATAGGGTGCCATTCAATAGATCACAAGAAAACTGAAGTCAATGACATAGGTTGGTATTGACTGAGCAACACAGAGACAGAAAAACACTATTTGTAGAGGATCCCTAATACCAGAAATACTGAAGGAAGGGGAACGGCTTCCCTTTATACAGACTTCTCTCTGGGTAGCTCTGGTCAAGGGCGTAAGTGTGTGATCCTTAGTGAAGGAACATGCACTAAAAAACCTGGACCAGAGCTACTCTGGAAAATTAAAACGCAATGTTGCTTGCCTGCATTCCTTCTCTTCCTCCTCCTCCTCCTCCTCCTCCTCTTCTCATGCCTGATGTTAACTGTTGCTTAAAGTGTGTGCTTAAAAATGGCCCTTGGCAGGTTGTCAGGCAGTCAGAGGGAGTGAAGAATACCTCCCTGACTCCCTTTCTCTTTAAGATACAACATAGATGACTTAGTTTTGGCACGGCTTTGTATAAATAGACAGGGTTGCCAAGATTCCAGTACATACCCAGCCACTGTCTAGTGAAAGCGTAACCTACTAATATCCCAGTAATGACCACCTAACCATGAAGCATGGACTGTTGACTAACTAACAAGCGTTGCTGAAATAAATCCACATCAAAAGTTACCCTCTTGGATGCCAAACACAGTAAATGTAATAATTGCACTAAAAATGCAAAAATGTCCGGATAAATACATGTAGTTAGAGGTGAGAAGTGGGCATCAATGGATGTAGGCTGCTTCACTTCAACTGTACTACTGACACACTTCAATCAGCAGCCTCAGTGTCATCCCTTTTCTCATTCAACCGCTAACAGTATAGCAGTATTACCAAATGCAGTGATATTGCCCAATAGCAAGTGGAGAAGGGGAAGGGGGCTGGGCTGTCTCCTAATGCTTTATAAACGCCCTGATACACCTTCCCTCAGATGCAAGTAACTAGTAAATATAACCAAACCTTAGTGAATAAATATTACTGATTTGCAAACCATTTAACGTGTTTAACTACTTTGTGTGGGTGATCAACAGTGGACAATCAAACTTAACAGGTGAGTGTTTTTGAATCGATCTCTGGATATTACAGCGCAATTCAATTGACCTAAATACAGGTCCTTTAAACTCTCCAGATGTTAGTACCAGCACAGTGTAGCTATTGCGTCAAACCAGCATATTCACGCACCACTAGCGCCATTATGCCAAACAGGAAGTTTTTTGTTTTGTTTACATTTTTTGAACAAATCAGTTTGGTATTTGATCATTTTACCCTCTTTTTTTCTCCCCAATTATACACGATATCCAATTGCGATCGTGCCTCACTCATCGCTGCAACCCATGCGTTCGTGTGTTAGTGGGTAGTGATGGGAACCGAGGTTTCAGAAGCGTTTGGGATTTTCACCAAATTTAGCCGATAAAGCTATTCATTAGGCTACATAGAGCTTTTTTTTTTAATACAATACAGAGTAGTGATATATGCTGGCCAGCAATGAAAAGCAGCGTTTGTTCATATAAAAGTATTTTCCTTAAATTTGATCAATTCTCCGTGGCGCAGTGGTTAGTCTCGTGTTTTAGTAGCCTATTGTCAGTTACTGTTACAGGTTCGCGCCTTCTATCGTGCTTCTTTTTTGCTGTCACTGTGAATCTATTGCATTATTCAGTCTAGAAGCTTATTCTAAATAAAACATGTGCAGAAAGTGTGATGTCAAAACAAATGTCATATTTATTTGCATTCGCCAGCGTTATGATCTTTGAAACCCGACCCTACCTGCTGAGCTACCATGCAGGAGAAGCTCTTTGAAAAAATCAAATCTGAACAAAAATATGAACACAACATGGAAAGTGTTGGTGTCATTTTACATGAACTGAAATAAAAGATCCATCCCAGGAATGTTCCAAATGCACAACAAGCTTATTCTACTCAAATGTTGTGCCCAAATTTGTTTACACCCCTGTTAGTGAGCATTTCTCCTTTGCCAAAATAATCCATCCACCTGACAGGTGTGGCATATCAAGAAGCTGATATGCCACACCTGCATGATCATTACACAGGTGCACATTGTGCTGGGGACATTAAAAGGCCATTCTAAAATGTGCAGTTTTGTCACACAACAATGCCACAAATGTATCAAGCTTTGAGGGAAGTGCAATTGGCATGCTGACTGCAGGAATGTCCACCAGAATTGTTGACAGATAATGTAATGTTAATTTATCTACCAAACCCCTCTCCAACGCCTTGTTAGAGAATTTGACAGTGCGTCAAACTTGCCTCACAACTGCAGACCACGTGTAACCACTCCAGCCCAGGATCTCCATTTCTGGCTACTTCACCTGCAGGATCATCTGAGATCAGCCACCCAGACAGCTGATGAAACTGTGGGTTTGCACAACTGAAGTTTTCTGCACAAATTTCAGAAACCATTATGGAGAAACTCATCTGTGTGCTCGTCCACCTCACCAGGATCTTGACCTGACAACAGTTTGGCTTCAGTGGGCAAATGCTGACCTTTGATGGCCACTGGCATCCTGGAGAATATGCTCTTTGCATCTGAATAGTTGTTTCAACTGTAACTGCCAGATTGCAGACAAATACAATTGTGTTCATTGTCTTTAGCTTATGCCTGCCTATACCATAACCCCACCATAACCCCTCTGTTCACAACGTTGACATCAGCAAACCGCTCACCCACACAACGCCATACACTTTATCAATGGCAATTTGAAAGCACATGGATACCGTGAGGAGATCCTGAGGACCATTATCGTGTCATCTGCTGCCACCACCTCATGTTTCAGTGTGGTACCGTGTGGCTCAGTTGGTAGAGCATGGCACTTTCAATGCCCGGGTTGTGGGTGTGATTCCCGCAGGGGACCAGTACCAATAAAAATGTTGGCACTCGCTACTGTAAGTCGCTCTGGATAAGAGCATCTCCTAAATTACTAAACATTTTTGCAAATAAAATAATGCACGGCCCCATGTCACAAGGATCTGTACACAATTCGTGGAAGCTGAAAATGTCCCAGTTCTTCCATGGCCTGCATACTCACCAGACATGGTACCCATTGAGCATGTTTGGGATGCTCTGGATCTAGGTGTATGGCAGGGTGTTCCAGTTCCAGACGATATCCAGCCACTTCACACAGCCGTTGAAGAGGAGTGGGACAACATTACACAGGCGACAATCAACAGCCTGATCCACTCTATGCGAAGGAGATGTGTCCTGCTGCCCGAGGCAAATGGTTGTCTAACCAAATACTGACTGGTTTGTGATCCACACCAGTACTTTTTTTAAAGGAATCTGTGGCCACCAGATGCATATCTGTATTCCCAGTCATGTGAAATCCATAGATTAGAGCCGAATGAATTTATTTCAATTTACTGATTTCCTTAAATGAACTGTAACTTTGGAAAATATTTGAAATTGTTGCATGTTTTGTTTATTTTTGTTTAGTGTACATTGTAAGTACTCGTTGTTTGACAGCAACTTGGAATCAAAGAAAGCACCAGAACCACAACGTAATCCGTAGGATCTTGCTTCTGATGTCATTGATCATGTGATGTTACTTTGAAACGAGCATCGGTACATACACAGTAACTATCTAGGCCAAAGGCCGGCAGGTGGCGATATTGAGTCTTTTCCATCTTACCGTCCAAACGCATAGCAAATCAAATGCAATTTTATTGGTCACAAACACATATTTAGCAGATGTTATTACGGGTGTAGCGAAATGCTTATGTTCCTGGCTCCAACAGTGCATTAGTATCTAACAATTTACAACAATATACACAAATCTAAAAGTAAAAGAATTGAATTAAGAAATGGATAGTTTTAGATTGAGCAATGTCGGAGTGGCATTGACTAAAATATAGTAAAATAGAATATAGTATGTACATGTGAGATGAGTAAAGCAGTATGTAAACATTATTAAAGTGACTAGTGTTCCATAATTAAAGTGGCCAGTGATTCCAAGTCTATGTATGTAGGGCAGCAGCCTCTAAGGTGCAGGGTTGCGTAACCAGGTGGAAGCCGGCTAGTGATGGCTATGTAACAGTCTGAAGGCCTTGAGCTGTTTTTCAGTCTCTCGGTCCCAGCTTTGATGCACCTGTACTGACCTTGCCTTCTGGATGATAGCGGGGTGAACAGGCCGTGGCTTGGGTGGCTGATGTCCTTAATGATCGTTCTGGCCTTCCTGTGACATCGGGTGCTGTAGGTGTCCTGGAGGGCAGGTAGTTTGCCCCCGGTGTGGTATTGGACTGACCGTACCACCCTCTGGAGAGCCCTGTGGTTGCGGGTGGTGCAGTTGCCGTACCAGGACGACGATACAGCCTGACAGGATGCTCTCAATTGTGCAACTGTAAAAGTTTTAGGGTTTTAGGGGCCAAGCCAAATTTCTTCAGCCACCTGAGGTTGAAAAGGGGCTGTTGCACCTTTGTTACCAGCGAGAGAGTGAAATAATCACGAGAGTGATAAGGTGTTGTATTCTCAATTTAACGTTTAGTTCAATCAATTTCACAAAAGTAACACATTACAAAACAACAGAAAAACCACTATACAAATAACACAGCAAAATATCTTATTGACAACGTACATGTTCATTCACAATCGACATAAAATGGCAGCTACTCTCAGTACGATGCTATTCTTCACTTTAACCGAGCAGGGCTAATATTACTCTCTTCAAACTTAACTCTAACTTCCTCAAAACGTTACTAAGACACACCTTAAACACTCTTGACATGTTAGTGAGTTATAACATTTAAATTACTATTTTTATCATCAATAAAGTACCTGAAAACAGGGGAGAAATAATCACGAGAGTGATACGGTGTTGTATTCTCAATTTAACATTTAGTTCAATGAGAAAAAGACGCGATTTTCCCCAGGAATATGGGTGGAGACCAGAGCAATCGATCTCCGGCTCATAGATTAAGAGCATTTCGTAGATCACAGATTAACACTTTTAGGCACTACAAAATCAAGTAATCAATATAACATTTACACATTACTCTCACAATTCGTACCCTTTGACAGATTTGAACTTTAACACAATTATATTAATGTTATCAATCTTTATCAACTGATACTGAATGCATCTTTTTAACCTTAGATGTTTTAAGATCCTCACATACTATGAACTTACTAATACTTTTTAATGTATAACAGGCTATGACTATTTCCTTTAACCTGTCACACTCTCCCCGACAAAATAAATGTTGTCCCAACATTACCAACATTGTCTTCTTCAACAGTCCGTATGCACTGGACCTAGAAAATCCTGTTCTGTAAGGTAGTACTTGAGCAGAGGTCAAGGGTCACAGTTCAAATATAACTAACAAGTTATATTCACAGTCCATATCTGTTGACCAGCTATATAACATAAGCAGTATTTTCTCATACTATTGATCAACAGTCCATCAATTTTAATGATCTATATGCATAGTCTGCAAATTGTCTCTTTTGACAGTCTGTGAAATCAGACAGTAGTCCATGGTCAAACATGTCAACTCTGTAGTCTCATGTTTGCTGAAGCCCATACATGTAAGGTGGCTGAAAGTAACATTGCTGTAGTGATGGCAGCCATGGAACCAGTCCTGGTGCAGAGTAGACAGGGAACAACTGTGGCTGTGGCTGTATACTGTAGCAGGAAGGGATACCAAGCTGATCATAGGTGATATGTCTTGGAGGGTGTCTCTCTCTTTGTGGCAGTGGGTAGGCTGGTTCCTCAGGTTCAGCAGCATCAGTATATGAAGGAAAGGCACTTGGTGGACGATCATCAGGCAAATTTTCAGCAGGCAAGTTACTCTCCTCAGCAGGCAGGTCTTTAACTGTTGTTGTCTCCTCCAGCAGCTTTTCAACAAGAAGCTGTGCTGGTAGCGTATCAGGGACTGGCACTGCAACTGTCTGTTTCACTGTTGGGGGCCTGTGTTCCCACTCTCTCGCTGGTTCAGCATTCCTCTCCTCAGGTACTGTAGGAGATGTGGGAACCTGTAGCGGCTCATGATGAAGGTCATATTCATCCCCACTGTCTTCATCAGAATCTAGAGTCTGTGATGCAGGCTGGTGTCTCCTCGTTTTCTGACTTTTGTCCACTTTGGTCATTTCTGGTTGTGTCTCAAAAGGTAAGTGGTCACAGGACATGAGCAGATTTCTGTGCAGGACCCTGGAGCGTCCCCTACCCTTTTCTGGTCTCAATTCATAAATCGGCAGGTCTGAACCCATTTTTCTCACCACTGTGTGAATTGTATCTTCCCAATAGTTACGGAGTTTTCCTGGTCCTCCTCTTGGTGTCAGGTTTTTAATCAGAACTCGCTCGCCAGGCTGTAGCACTGAACTCCTAACTTTAGTGTCATAGTACTTCTTACTTCTTTCAGCGGCTTTCTGAGCATTTTCATTTGCAATGGCGTATGCTTCTTCCATCCCTCGTTTCCAGTTCTCCACGTATTCTCGCTGGTTACTGGAACCTGCCTCTGTGCACAATCCAAAGAGCATATCAACTGGAAGCCTGGGTGATCTCCCAAACAGAAGATAAAATGGTGAATAGCCAGTCACTTCGCAACGGGTGCAGTTATAGGCATAAACCAGTTTGTTCAGAGACTCCTTCCAATTTGACTTTTGTGTCTCAGTTAGTGTCTTTAACATTTGCAACAATGTTCTGTTCATGCGTTCCGCTTGACCGTTTCCAATCGGGTGATAGGGTGTTGTCCTGGACCCCGCCATGCCACTGAGTTTCTTTAACTGATGGAACAACTGATTTTCAAATTCTCCCCCTTGGTCATGGTGGATGCGGGACGGGAACCCAAACTTCAGGGCAAAGTCATTGAAGATGAGATTTGCAGCAGTTTTACCTGACTTTGATGTGGTGGCGTAGGCTTGAGTGAAACGTGTAAAATGATCAACAATCACGAGGATGTATTCATATCCCCCTTTGCATCTGTCGAGATGAAGGAAGTCAATACATACCAGTTCAAATGGCTGTGTTGTCACAATGTTTGTCAGAGGAGCTCTTGTTGCATGGGCTGGCTTTTTCTGCTTGACACAGCTACAAGTTTTAGTCACATAGTGCTCGATGTCAGATTGCATATATGGCCAGAAGAAGCGGTCACGTACTAGTGATACAGTGCGGTCACTACCTTGGTGTCCCATGTTATTGTGCAACTCTTCCATCACTTTACCTTTGTACTGCTCTGGTAGAACTAACTGCTTGCGGGCTGTAGTGATTCTGTACAGAATGCCATCACTGTCTATTGTCAATTTGTCCCATTCTCTGAATAGGCATTTTGTCTTTGGACTGAATTTCTTTTGCTCTTTAACTGGTGGTTTGGAACCAGACAGTTTAAATTTGAGCACAGGACGGATGACCGGATCAGATTCTTGTGCTTCTCTTATCCCATCTTTTGGGATCGAGCTGGTTGTTGCAGTGGTTGTCTCACCTTCAGCTGATACTGACATAGATGCAGCTGAAAATGACCAAGGTACAACAGCCTCTTTCTGTACCTCAACTGCTTGTATCGTGGCGGCGATGGTGTCTGGTGGAAGCTCCTCAGAACATTCTCTCATCAGTGACTCTACATCCAGTGGCATCCTTGACAAAGCATCTGCATCACCGTTCTCTCTGCCTGGCCTGTACTTTATTGTAAAGTGGAAATCAGCCAAGTCTGCAACCCACCTGGAAGTGGTTGCGTTCAGTTTTGCAGTAGACAGAATGTAGCAGAGCGGGTTGTTATCGCTGTATACAGTGAAGGTCGGAGCATAGTATAAATAGTCATGGAACTTATCAGTGATTGCCCATTTTAGAGCTAGAAATTCCAGCTTGCTCGAGTGGTAGTGATAGTTCTTCTCAGCTGCTGTTAAGGTTCGAGAGCCATAAGCAATGACCCTAAGCTTCCCCTCTTGCTTTTGATAAAGAACTGCTCCCAAGCCTTGGTGTGACGCATCAGTGTGTACAACAAATGGCTGAGTGAAATCAGGGAAACCTAAAACTGGTGGGTGAAGCAAACACTCAATCAGCTGTTCAAGTGCCTGTTGATGCTGGTCAGTCCACAGGATTGGCTTGTTTGAGGGCACCACATGACTTACTTTCTGTTTTTGTTTTCCGTGGGTGGTCAGGTAATTTCTCTGAATCTGCTTTCAGGAGGTCATACAGGCAGCTGGCACTCCTAGAAAAGTCTTTGATGTACTGTCTGTAGTAAGTGAGTAAACCAAGCATTTTTCTGAGCTGGCCCACAGTCTCTGGTCTGATTTCTTTCAATGCTCTTACTGCTTCAAAATCGGCTGGGTCAACTTGGCTGCCCTCTGCAGACACTATTCTGCCCAAATAACGGACCTGGGGTTTAAAGAGATCACACTTAGTTGGTTTGAGTTTAATGCCATACTCTCTGAGACGCTGCAACACTTTTCGCACATCATTCACATGGCTGTCGAATGTTTTACTGAAAACTAGCGTGTCGTCCAGATAAGGAATGCAGATGTTATCCCGGAGCCCTTCCAAACACTCCTCCATACACCGCTGAAAAGCTGCAGGAGCGTTCATGAGGCCGAATGGCATACGTATCCACTCATAGAGTCCCCACGGTGTCACAAATGCTGTCAGTGGTCTGCTTTCTTCAGAGATGAACCCCTGGTGATACGCTTTTCCCTGATCTAAGAGGGAGAACCAGGAATTACCACCTAAACTGTCCATGATATCTTGGACCCGAGGGATGGGCTGGCGGTCGGGATGTGTCTTTCTGTTCAGGTCTCTGTAATCTATACACAACCGGAGGGTCCCGTCCTTCTTACGAACGCACACGACAGGTGAAGAATATGAAGAGTTTGACTTCCTAACCCAGCCCTGGACTATGAGGTCATAAATGTAACCCTTCATCTCCTGATACAGTGGCCTGGGCACTGACATGTATGTGCGCTTTACTGGTTCAGAGTCCTTTAGAGAAATAGTCATTTTCAATCGTTCAATGCAGCCAATGTCATTGTCTGATCTGGAGAAGGAGTGACACTCTTCTCTAAGCATTTGCCTAACAACCTCTCTCTGTTCTTCGGTTAGGTGAGTTAAATCTACTGGTGGATCCCACTGTTCAGTAGCAGTACATGGGGTTCGAACGCTGGTGTGATTCACTGTGGCTGAGGTGACAGTTTTTTCAAAGACTTGGGCAGGTAACACAGTCATAATGGTTTGTACTGTACCGATTATTGTGCGTCCTAGCAGGGCAATGTCATGGTCAGTGGGGTTAGAGACATCAAGCAGGATAACTGGAAAAACAACTTTCCTGACTCTGACTAGTGTGTCAAAGAACTCAAGGTCATCTGGCCACTGCGGGTTCAGGTCTGGCTGGAAAAGCATTGTCATGTCATCTTTGAAAGGTTGGGAAGCTACACGGCACTCAATCTGAATGCTACTGTGTTTTGGTACAGCAACCTTCTCTTTCTTGGTTTTCACTGTGTATTCATCTGTCTGTTCTGCGCTAACAGCCTGTATAAAAGCTCTCACCTTGTTTCTATTGAGGCTTGGGAAAGCTGTTTTTACTGTACTGTATCGTTTAGTCTTTTCGGTCATTGTCAGGATGTGCTCGATAACATTGAAACCTATGATGGGATGTGATAGGTGACAGCCTTTCATTACCAGCACCGGGATGATCAGTTCCTTTGTTTGGTCAGTTTCAGAGGCTAGCCGAAAAGTTGTTTCAATCCATCCCAGGTACGGCATTTCAGTCCCATTTGCTGCAGTCAACTTTAGATCATCAGGTGAGTCCAGGATTTCTGAAACATCTCTCAGCCTTGCGTTTGGGAGAGATTCCTCTTTCCATCGTTCATCAATGACCGATACCTGAGAGCCTGTGTCCCATAGAGCTTGGAGGTGGTGGCGATTCAGGTGACACTCAATAAGGCACTGTCTGCCTACTAGCGAGGTGACCTTACAGGGGTGGCAACCTTGAGCTACGGATGGTAAGGAGTGGGCATTTTCCTCTGTGCGGGAAAACCTTTCACTATTAGAGTAAATTTTCAGGTGAGTGCATTTTTCCTTATGTTTAGTCCAATGTTGGTTTTGACATACTTTGGAACAGTACAGTGTCTCTTTACATGATGAACATTGTTTCAGGTTCTCAAATGAATCTTCTCTGGCACAATTTGCACATTTCTGGGACTTTTTGGTAGCTACGGTTAACACTCGTCCCTCAGCGGTAACCCGTTTCCGTTTAAAGGGGCCTCCCTTGATGGTCTGGCTCCCCGGATTTTACATCCAGCTTGAAAATGTTCTCCACTCCCACATCGGAAGCAGTGTGTGCAGCGTGCATCTGTTCTGGCCTGCTGGCAGACAAAACACCTCCTTGGAGCTTGAGCAGAGTGGTTGGTATACCGGTTAGGTGCATATTGATGCTGCGCAGGGTCAGGTGCTTGGGACCGACTGTAGTTGCTGTAATACTGCTGCTGGGAAACAGGTGGCTGGGGGTCCCTATTTGGCCTCCTAACTGGGGGTGGGGCATAGGCACAAGGCGGTGACTGAAACATAGGCTGCTGTAATGTCTCTTTAATCTGAGCAATCTCTGCACTGAGACCTTTTAGAGAAGCTACACCTGTCTTAAGTTCAGCTAACTCTGTTAACAGTCCTGCGGGTATCGTAGTTTTGGCTTCCTTCACAGGACACTTTGCAGATGGCGTATCTTCTAACTGGACTACACTTACAGTTGTAGCAGGCTGTGGGGCATTAAACCGCTTTTTGTTTCGTCTTTCTATCTCATTAGCACAAGCAATGTTAAGCTTCTCTAGCAAAACCTCATCTGATGTTTTGCTCTCTAGCAGGAGAGGCTGCATGTCAATCCTGATACTGTCACTCTGGAGACCCGTAAGGACTGTGTGAAAACACATGCTCTGGACTAGAGCAGGGTCATACTTAAGCCCTGATTCTGACTCCTGGGATGCAAACAGTACTTTTTGCCTCAAATCTAAAACGCGCATCAGGAAGCTTTGAGGGGTCTCCTTGCTATGCTGTGCTTCTGAAGCTAGCTGTTTGTAAAGCTCTGTTGCACTCTTCTCTTGGAAGTGGGAACGCAGGATACATCTAAGTGTGGGAAGAGTTAGCTGGGGTTTACCTTCCAAGTAGCTGCGTAGCTGTGAGCCTGGAGAAATAGCCCTGACTACTGCGTCTACTATTTCTACCTCAGGATATCCTCTGTTAAGTCCATTTTCAATCTGATGGACAAGGCTGGAAAAAATCTGTTTTTCTTTCTGGCCCGGTTCACCTATCTGACCAGAAATGTTAAACTCTTTGCGCCAGTATGAGCTGGGCTGTGCATTGGGTGAGAGCGGCACGCTCCCCTGAAGATTGGCATGGTGTTGGGGCTGACGCAGAGAATCACTGGCTTTGGCTGCAATAATCTGCTCAGTTCCCACCCCTTGTTGTGGAGTTACAGTTCTCAATTCCTCTATTCTGTGATGTGTTCCGGCTGGTTCAATATCATGGTCAATTTGCCCTGTTTTGTTATCTCTGCCACTGATCATCTCTGTCATTTCGTCTTTAAGTAGCAACAATTCCGACATGCCGCCATCTTCTAACTCTGCGACTTCCTCTCTTCCAAGGAACATCATAATGCGAGTCATTAATGATATGCGGGATTTGTCTTTAACATCTCTTCTCTGTTCGCCTGATATTTCAAGGAAATCACATATCTCTAGTAATTTGTCTTTAGTCAGGGTGTGCAATTCTCCTACTACCTCTTCCTGTAGTTCTTCCAAGGCGCTTGTCATGTTGACAGAACAGGAGGAACTTTTACTGTGCAGGAATTGGCTCTGAATTAGATGGTCCTTACTGTCTCTGATGGTCGATCAATGGCCTCAGTTGACACGTACTTAACCACTAACTTCCAACTTCCCTCGAACAGCAACACTTTCCTCACTGCAGCCTGCCTGAGTTGTTATGTGGAGATTTAGCTGGCTCGGAATTCAGCGACCAGGGTGTGGAAACTGGACATCTGAGCAGCAATCTCAGCGGAGCCTCCAAAAATGTTACGCCCCTGAAAACAGGGGAGAAATAATCACGAGAGTGATACGGTGTTGTATTCTCAATTTAACGTTTAGTTCAATGAATTTCACAAAAGTAACACATTACAAAACAACAGAAAAACCATTATACAAATAACACAGCAAAATATCTTATTAACAACGTACATGTTCATTCACAATCGACATAAAATGGCAGCTACTCTCAGTACGATGCTATTCTTCACTTTAACCGAGCAGGGCTAATATTACTCTCTTCAAACTTAACTCTAACTTCCTCAAAACGTTACTAAGACACACCTTAAACACTCTTGACATGTTAGTGAGTTATAACATTTAAATTACTATTTTTATCATCAATAAAGTATCTGAAAACAGGGGAGAAATAATCACGAGAGTGATACGGGTGTTTTATTCTCAATTTAACGTTTAGTTCAATGAGAAAAAGACCGCGATTTTCCCCAGGAATATGGGTGGAGACCAGAGCAATCGATCTCCGGCTCATAGATTAAGAGCATTTCGTAGATCACAGATTAACACTTTTAGGCACTACAAAATCAAGTAATCAATATAACATTTACACATTACTCTCACAATTCGTACCCTTTGACAGATTTGAACTTTAACACAATTATATGAATGTTATCAATCTTTATCAACTGATACTGAATGCATCTTTTTAACCTTAGATGTTTTAAGATCCTCACATACTATGAACTTACTAATACTTTTTAATGTATAACAGGCTATGACTATTTCCTTTAACCTGTCACACCTTCACCACACTGTCTGTGTGGGTGGACCATTTCAGATTGTCAGTGATGTGTATGCCGAGGTACTTGAAATCTTTCCAACTTCTCCACTGTGGTCCCGTCGATGTGGATAGGGGCATGCTCCCTCTGCTGTTTCCTGAAGCCCATGATCAGCTCCTTTGTTTTGTTGACGTTGATTGAGAGGTTGTTTTCATGACACCACACTCTGAGGGCCCTCACCTACTCCCTGTATGCTGTCTCATCATTGTTGGTAATCAGACCTACTACTTTTGTGTCATCTGCAAACTTGATGATTGAGTTGGAGGCGTGCGTGGTCACGCAGTCGTGGGTGAACAGGGAGTACAGGAGGGGGCTGAGAACGCACCCTTGTGGGGCCCCTATGTTGAGGATCAGCGAAGTGGATGTTTTGTTGCCCACCTTTACCACCTGAGGGCGGCCCGTCAGGAAGTCCAGGACCCAGTTGTGACCAATAAAACATTTGATTCGATTTGAACTTGGAGGGTACTATAGTGTTGAAGGCTGAGCTATAGTCAATGAACAGCATTCTAACATAGGTATTCCACTTGTCCAGATTGTATAGGGCAGTGTGCAGTGCAATGGCAATTGCATCGTGAGTCTCTGATCCACCTCTACGTAGAGGACAACATTCTGTATACTTCTGGCCCTTCTTTGGACACTGTGTTAACAACCCCGCAGGCGAGCTTCAATACCATACAACTCTCCTTCTGTGGCCTCCAATTGCTCTTAAACACAAGTAAAACTAAATTCATGCTCTTCAACCGATCGCTGCCTGCACCTGCCCGCCTGTCCAACATCACTACTCTGGACGGCTTTGACTTAGAATACGTGGACAACTACAAATATCTAGGTATCTGGTTAGACTGTAAACTCACCTTCCAGACTCACATCAAACATAGCCAATCTAAAGTTAAATCTAGAATTGGCTTCCTGTTTCGCAACAAAGCATCCTTCACTCATGCTGCCAAACATACCCTTGTAAAACTGACCATCCTTCCAATGCTCGACGATGTAATTTACAACATAGCCTCCAATACCCTACTCAATAAATTGGATGCAGTCTATCACAGTGCCATCCGTTTTGTCACCAAAGCCCCATATACTACCAACCACTGCGACCTGTACGCTCTCGTTGGCTGGCCCTCGCTTCATACTCGTCGCCAAACCCACTGGCTCCAGGTCATCTACAAGACCCTGCTAGGTAAAGTCCCCCCTTATCTCAGCTCGCTGGTCACCATAGCAGTACCCACCTGTAGCACGTGCGCTAGCAGGTATATCTCTCTGGTCACCCCCAAAACCAATTCTTCCTTTGTTCGACTCTCTTTCCTCTGCTGCCAATGACTGGAACGAACTACAAAAATCTCTGAAACTGGAAACACTTATCTCCCTCACTAGCTTTAGGCACCAGCTGTCAGAGCAGCTCACAGATTACTGCACCTGTACATAGCCCATCTATAATTTAGCGCTAACAACTACCTCTTCCCCTACTGTATATATTTATTTTGCTCCTTTGCACCCCATTATTTCTCTCTCTACTTTGCACATTCTTCCACTGCAAATCAACCATTCCAGTGTTTTACTTGCTATATTGTATTTACTTCGCCACCGTTACCTTTTTTTGCCTTTACCTCCCTTATCTCACCTCATTTGCTCACATTGTATGTAGACTTATTTTTCTATTGTATTATTGACTGTATGTTTGTTTATTCCATGTGTAACTCTGTGTTGTTGTATGTGTCGAACTGCTTTGCTTTATCTTGGCCAGGTCGCAATTGTAAATGAGAACTTGTTCTCAACTTGCCTACCTGGTTAAATAAAAGTGAAATAAATAAATAAATAAAAATTGTCTGTGGATCTATTGGGGCGGTAAGCAAATTGAAGTGGGTCTAGGGAATCAGGTAAGGTAGAGGTGATATGATCCTTAACTAGCGTCAAAGTACTTCATAATGACAAGTGAGTGCTACAGGGCGATAGTTTTGAGTTCAGTTACCTTAGCTGTCTTGTGTACACGGACAATGGTGGACATCTTAAAGTAAGTGGACAGCAGACTGGGATAGGGAAAGATTTTATATGTCCGTAAACACTCCAGCCAGCTGGTCTGCACATGCTCTGAGGACACGGCTAGGGATGCGGTCTGGGCCGGCAGCCTTGTGAGGGTTAACACTCTTAAATGTCTTTTTCACGTCAGCCACGGAGAACGTGAGCCCACAGTCCTTGGGAGCGGGCAACGTCGATGGCACTGTGTTATCCTCAAAGCGGGCACAGAAGGTGTTTAGCTTGTCCGGGAGCAAGTGTGTCGGTGTCTGCGATCTGACTGGTATTCCCTTTGTAATCCGTGATTGGCAGTAGACCCTGCCACATACTTTTCGTGTCTGAACTGTTGAATTGCGACTCCACTTTGTCTCTATACTGCCTTTTTGATTGCCTTACGGAGAGAATAACTACACTGTTTGTATTCAACCACATTCCTAGTCACCTTGCCATGGTTAAATGCGGTTGTTTGCGCTTTCAGTTTTGCGCAAATGCTGCCGTCTATCCACGGTTTCTGGGTAGGTTTTAATAGCCACAGTGGGAACAACATTGCCTAAACACTTCCTGATGAGCTCAGTCACTTTGTCCGTGTATGGTTCCCAATGTTAATCTCAGAGGCAACCCAGAACATATCCCAGTTCGGTGATCAAACTATCTTGAAACACGGATTCCGATTGGTCAGACGAGCGCTGAATAGACCGTAGCATGAGTACTTCCTATATGCAGCCTACATACTGGTATCCTCCTGTGTGGACCGGTTCGTACCGAAAACGTTATCCATTCAGGCTGCAAACGGTCAACGGCGAGAAGTTGGGAAAATATGCCTACTTTCTTTATGAAACACTGTGTTCCACCATGCTAAAGTGGCTAATATCTAGGAATGCTAGTCCCGGATGTTGTGTATCGTGTTCAGCCAGTCTGTGTCACGTCCTGACCATAGAAAGCCTTTATTTTCTATGGTGGAGTAGGTCAAGGCATGACTGGGGGTGTTCTAGTTTATTATTTCTATGTGTAGTCTAGTTTTTGTATTTCTATGTTGGCTTGGTATGGTTCCCAATCAGAGGCTATCGTTGTCTCTGATTGGAGATCATATTTCGGCAGCCTTTTCCCACCTGTTGATTGTGGGATGTTGTTTTTGTATTGTTGCTTTTGAGCCCTACAAGGCTGTAAGTTTGTTTGTTTGTTTCTCTTTATTGTTTTGTTGCTGGTTCACATTTAAATAAATTATGATGAACCCAAATCACGCTGCGCCTTGGTCTACCCATTTCGACGAGCGTTACAGTCTGGCTAAACCAGGGCTCCTTTTTTTTACCCCTTTATTCTCCCCAATTGGTAGTAGTTGCAGTCTTGTCTCATCGCTGCAACTCCCGTACAGACTCGGGAGAGGCGAAGGTCGAGAGCCATGCATCCTCCGAAACACAATGCCCATCCAACCCGGAAGTCAGCCGCACCAATGTGTCAGAGGAAACACTGTACACCTGGCGACCTGGTCAGTGTACACCGGCCCGCCACAGGAGCCGCTCGTACATGATTAGACAAGGATATCCCTGCCGGCAAAACCCAGACGATGCTGGGATGATTGTGCACTGCTCCATGGGCCTCCCAGTCGCGGCCGGCTGCGACAGAGCCTGGGCTCGAACCCAGAATCTCTGGTGGCTCAGAGATTCTGGGTCGATAGTCTGCTGGGTGGGGGATCTTACATTTCTCCATTCATTAACAAATCAATTTTCTATCTCCTCCTTTCTCTAATATCTCTGTCTGAACGCAGGGCACAACTTCAGGAAGTAGCATTAGCCACTAGAATGGTGGTGGGAAATTATTTTTCATAAAGAAAGTACGCATTTTCCCAGTTTTCCGCCTTCTTACCGTTAAATCTAGTTAAGGTGGAAATTGACGCCCTTGCAGCCTGAATGGAGAATGTTTTAGGGACAGACAGGTCCACGGGGGATACGAGTGTATTGCCAGCTGTACACAATGCGTGTAGATGGTAAGATTAAACCATCAATACCATATCAATATTGCCATCTGCTGGACTTTGGGCTAAGTGACCCTCTGACCATCTAGCACAGGGGTTCCCAAACTTTTTCACCCAGGCCCCCTTTTCCAGCATTGGAGAACATTCTGTCTATTTCTATGGGCAAAAGCACTGTTGATGACGATTCACACACCTCTTGTTGGTGGAGATAACTTTGCAGGTCTAAAGGTTATTTCCTGCTATTCTAAACATTTTGCCATGGGATGGACACTTTTTTTTGCCCATTTTTAAGGTAATTTCCTGTTATTATACACCTTTTGCCAAGTCTTATGTGTGTTCATGTGATATTTGGTCTAGCAGTGACATGCCCATTCTCTGGTTGCTGTAGCATTAGGCTTACTACATAAGTTATCCTCTCTAATTTCAATTGGTTCAACCAGTTGCCTTTAGTAGTATATTTTTTCGTGGTACTCTCGGATCACCCTAATGATCCCCCTACTATGAGCCCTATCTGGTAGTGTGCCCCGGCATTCTGCTATGTTTACATGTGTAAGTCTGTAGGAGCCTAGTTTAGCTAGTAGGAGTCTGCCCTGCTCCTAATATTTCAGAATGGGGCGAGGGATTTGACAGATTAAATGAGTAATGAAAATTTAGTGAAGCAATCATTGTTTCTACAGATGCAGCTGGTTTGGTTTTTGTATTGAAGAAAAAAGGAAGGAGGCAGTGGCCTTAATTCTAGCTACCTAAAAGGGAGACTTTGCTTCCCAATTCCAATCAGTAGTGTTTTGATAACCAAGTAGTGGAGAGTAGGTGTTTTGTAACATGATTTAAATAATCTGGATTTAAACTCTCTCTCTCTTTCTCCTTCTCTTTCTTTCTTTCTCTCTCTCTCTCTCTCTCTCTCTCTCTCTCTCTCTCTCTCTCTCTCTCTCTCTCTGTCTCTCTCTCTCGCTGTGTCTCTCTCTCGCTGTGTCTCTCTCTCTCTCGCTGTCTCTCTCTCTCTCGCTGCCTCTCTCTCTCTCTCTCTCGCTGTCTCTCTCTCTCTCTCTCTCTCTCGCTGTGTCTCTCTCTCTCTCTCCTGTCCTCTCTCCGCTGTGTCTCTCTCTCTCTCCTCTCTCCTCTCTCTCTCTCCTCTTCTCGCTGTGTCTCTCTCTTCGCTGTGTTCTCTCTCTCTCGCGTGTCTCTCTCTCTCGCTGTCTTCTCTCTCTCTCGCCTGTGTCGTTCTCTCTCTCTCTCTCTCTCTCTCTCTCTCTCTCTCGCTGTGTCTCTCTCTCTCTCTCTCTCGCTGTCTCTCTCTCCTCTCTCCTTCTCTCTCTCTCTCTCTCCTCTCTCCTCTCTTCTCTCTTCTCTCTCTCTCTCTCTCTCTCGCTGTGTCTCTCTCTCGCTGTGTCTCTCTCTCTCTCTCTCCGCTGTACCTCTTCTCTTCTCTCTCTCTCTCGCTGTGTCTCTCTCTCGCTGTGTCTCTCAAATTCAAATTCAAATTCAAGCTGCTTTATTGGCATGAAAAAACATTGTGTCAATATTGCCAAAGCAACAATGTCTACAATATACATTGTAACAAATTATAAATGATAGCAAAATGGTAACAATCCAATTAGTAGAAATGCAATAATATAAAATCAAATTATGGAAATGAAACTATAATAACTTTATAACTAAATAACGGTCATCTTCTTCTTTATATTCAGTACTACAACTCTCTCTCTCGCTGTCTCTTCTCTCTCTCTCTCGCTCTCTCTCTCTCGTGTATCTCTCTCTCTCGCTCTCTCTCTCGATGTGTGTCTCTCGCTCTCTCTCGCTCTCTCTCTCTCTCTCGCTGTATCTCTCTCTCTCTCGATGTGTCTCTCTCTCTCTCTTGATGTGTGTGTGTGTCCTCTCGCTCTCGCTGTGTCTCTCTCTCTCGCTGTATCTCTCTCTCTCTCGATGTGTGTGTCTCTCTCTCTCTCTCCTCAACATTTAGGCCTACTCATTCAGAAAGTGTTAGAGTATGGTGCCAATATTTGTCACGCAGACTCTTTATGGTTCCAATATTTCCTGTGTTGGATGAATCCATAAGGCAAGGATTATTTTTGGGAATTGTCTGTTGTCCTCATCTACGCACAAGTTCTTGAAAAACAGAAGTGTGGAAGGAGAGATCAGGATCTGAGACGTGGTAGAGCACCACACTGTAAAATAAATAGATGTTGTGGATGTGCTTAGGAGGTAGTAAGATTTTAATCTCCTCAGAGAGAGGGAGGAACAGAGGGATAGAGGGAGGGGGAGACGGACAGAGTGAGAGCACTGAAGGAAGAGAGAACAACAGTATGTACAGTACCAGTCAAAGGTTTGGAGACACCTACTCATTCAAGGGTTTTTCTTTATTTTTACTATTTTTCTACATTGCAGAATAATAGTGAAGACATCAAAACTATGAAATAACACATATGGAATCATGAATTAAGCAATAGTGTTAAACAAATCAAAATATATTTTTTATTCTTCAAAGTAGCCACCCTTTGCCTTGATGACAGCTTTGCACAGTCTTGGCATTCTCTCAACCAGCTTCACCTGGAATGCTTTTCCAACCGTCTTGAAGGAGTTCCCAAATATGCTGAGCACTTGTTGGTTGCTTTTCCTTCACTCTGCGGTACAACTCATCCCAAACCATCTCAGGTCGGGTGATTGTGGAGGCTAGGTCATCTGACGCGGCATTCCATCACTCTCCTTCTTCGTCAAACAGCCCTTACAAAGCCTAGAGGTGTGTTGGGTCATTGTCCTGTTGAAAAACAAATGATAGTCCCACTAAACACAAACCAGATGGGATGGCGTAACACTGCAGAATGCTGTGGTAGCCATACTGGTTAAGTGTCCCTTGAATCCTAAATAAATCACTGACAGTGTCACCAGCAAAGCACCCCCAAACTATCACACCGCGGAGATAATCCGTTCACCTACTCTGTGTCTCACAAAGACACTGTGGATGGAACCAAAAATCTCAAATTTGAACTCATCAGACCAAAGGACAGATTTCCACAGGTCTAATGTCCATTGCTCGTGTTTCTTGACCCTTTGCAAGTTTCTTCTTCTTATTGGTGTCCTTTAGTAGTGGTTTCTTTGCAGCAAATCGACCATGGAGGCCTGATTTTCAAATCAAATCAAATCAAATCAAATTGATTTATATAGCCCTTCGTACATCAGCTGATATCTCAAAGTGCTGTACAGAAACCCAGCCTAAAACCCCAAACAGCAAGCAATGCAGGTGTAGAAGCATTGCTGTCAAGCAGTCTCCTCTGGACAATTGATGTTGAGATGTGTCTGTTACTTGAACTCTGAAGCATTTATTAGGGCTGCAATTTCTGAGGCTGGTAACTCTAATGAACATCCTCTGCAGCAAAGGTAACTTACTTCCCTATGGCGCTCCTAATGAGAGACAGTTTCATCATAGCGCTTCAGGGTTTTTGCGACTGCACCCTTTGCTTATTTAAGCTGTTCTTGCCATAATATGGACTTGGTCTTTTACCAAATAGGGCTATCTTCTGTATACCCCTCTACATTGTCACAACACAACTGATTGGCTGAAACACATTAAGAAGGAAAGAAATTCTACAAATTAACTTTTAACAAGGCACATCTGTTAATTGAAATGCATTCCAGGTGACTACCTTATGAATCTGGTTGAGAGAATGCCAAGAGAGTGCAAAGCAGTCATCAAGGCATAGGGTGGCTGCTTTGAAGAATCTCAAATATAAAATATATTTTGATTTGTTTAACTCTTTTTCTTACTACATGAGTCAACATGTGTTATTTCCTGGTTTTGATATCTTCACTATTTTATTCTACAATGTAGAAAAAAAACAACGTCTGACTGGTACTGTAGATACAGTGCCTTGCAAAAGTATTCACCCCCATTGACGTTTTTCCTATTTTGTTGCATTAAACCTGAAATTTAAATGGATTTTTAGTTGGATTTCATGTAATGGACGTACACAAAATAGTCCAAATTGGTGAAGTGAAATGAAAAAAAAAAACTTACGGACCATGCAAGGAAGGCATTAGTCAGAAAGGCAACAAAGATAACCCTGAAAGAGCTACAAAGCTCCACATCGGAGATTGGAGTATCTGTCCATAGGACCACTTTAAGCCGTACACTCCACAGAGCTGGACTTTACAGAAGAGTGGCCAGAAAAAAAGCCATTGCTTAAATAAAAAATAAGCAAACATGTTTGGTGTTCACCAAAAGGCATTTGTGAGACTCCCCAAACATATGGAAGAAGGATCAAGGATCAAGGAAAACACCATCTCTGGTGCAAACCCAACACCTTGCATCACCTCAAGAACACCATCCCCACAGTGAAGCATGGTGGTGGCACCATGCTGTGGGGATGTTTTTCATCGGCAGGGACTGAGAAACTGGTCAGAATTGAAGAAATGATGGATGGCGCTAAATACAGGTAAATTCTTGAGGAATCCTGTTTCAGTCTTCCAGAGATTTGAGACGGGGTTGGGGATGGGGGTTCACCTTCCAGCAGGACAATGACCCTAAGCATACTGCTAAAGCAACACTTGAGTGGTTTAAGGGGAAACATTTAAATGTCTTGGAATGGCCTAGTCAAAGCCCAGACCTCAATCCAATTGAGAATCTGTGGTATGACTTGCAGATTGTGGTACACCAGCGGAACCCATCCAACTTGAAGGAGTTGGAACAGTTTTGCCTTGAAGAATGGGCAAAAATCCCAGTGGCAAGCTTATAGAGATATATCCCAAGAGACTTGCAGCTTTTAATTGCTGCAAAAGGCGGCTCTACCAAGTATTGACTTTGGGGGGGGGGGGGGGGGGGTGAATAGTTATGCATGTTCAAGTTGGCTTTTTTTGGTCTCGTTTCACAAGAGAAAATATTTTGCATCTTCAATGTGGTAGGCATGTTGTGTAAGTCAAATGATACAAACACCCCCAAATTTTCATTCCAGGTTGTAAGGCAACATAATAAAAATGCCAAGGGGGTGAATACTTTTGCAAGCCACTGTATATAGCAAGGAAGAGAGTGATAATTTCCTTAGACACCGAGAGGGAGGGGGCTGAGAAGGAGAGCAAGAGTGAACATGTTCTGTACTCGTGAGGTATTACTGATGTCCTGAGAGGATTTTTTTTTATACCGCCAGGTAAAAGATTAGCTTAGGAGAGTCAAAAGGGCATCCTAGCTTGTAAACAACATTTGGCCTAGTTGTCTCAAACTGCCTATTCAGCACCAAGACTATCTACAGGTCTGGAAACTGGTTTGGGTTTAATGGTGTTTGGTTTACTTGGCCATAGTTTGAAACCAAAACAGAAGGTTTGAAAATACAGACATGGGTTTCAAGATCACGACTAGCCTCTTTAACACCAGTAGGATTAACTGCGCTGCTATAAATACAAAACAGTTTTTATCAACATTTACAGATTATGTTGGCTTGTGTACCTTCTCTCACATGGTTGGATTGAATAGAATGTTGGAATTTCAGTGGGAAACGGCGAACAGTTTCTCCAACGAAGGGTTTGGAAGGCATCATGTCTTTAAAAAAACACATCTGAAAAATGTTTTGATTGATACGCCTCTTCCTCTCTGCACTAGTGTGAGGCTTGGCAGAGGCTTCTGTTATGGTCTGCCTCCCACATTGCACTCTGTTCCCTATGTAGTGCTCTAGGCCGAATAGCGTGCCATTTGTGATGTAGCCGTAGAGTCCGGATGCTGTTCTGATGGAAGCCTGCCCAGACACCCAAAACTCTGTGTTAAATTAATCGTTTCCTTTAAAAATTACCCTGGTGAGGCACATCTCAAACCTGTACATAGATCAAATCCAAAGGATATTGTTATGGCTGTACAGCGGAGAGAATGAGACACAGGAATATGGTGTGAGGCAGGAAGCAAGAGAGAGAGTACTGTGTTTGTGTGTGAAGGGAGCTATGGAAGCTGTGCAGTGTCAGTAGCTTCTTGTGTGTTGGCCCAGCCCAGTAAGCCCACCACGGAGGAAGAGCCTGACTCCTTTACCAGCCTCGCCTGCCTGCCCGCCCTGCCTCGACTGCTTGTCCTGCCTTGGCATTGCTGGACACAAAGGCCCTGTCTGTTTACCATCTGATTTGATTTGCATGCACAGCAGAGCCCACACAATCCCACCAAATTAGCATCATGGTTCACAGCAGCATGATCTCTAGACAGCAGCTTGATTTAATTTTTCGCCCACTCCCTACCTCTGAACAGGCAGTTAACCCACTGTTCCTAGGCCGTCATTGAAAATAAGAATTTGTTCTTAACTGACTTGCCTGGTAAAATAAAGGTAAAATAAAAAAATAGCCGGCGACTCTCATTTGAGTTCATTCTGGTTTAAAATGCTTTGAAAACTGTAGCTGTAGGTAGGGCCTGGTCTACTGCTGTGTTCTCGTCTTAAAACAGTGTCATACATCAATCCCTACAAGAGGGTAACATGGATGTTGTGTTTTAGTCATCTGTCATTCCTTTGTGTAAAAATCAGGTGGTCATGGCTAACTATGTGCAGTGGAAGGTTGGTAAACAACTCCTGGTAAACAACTCCTGGAAACCACCCGTCAAACACTTGAGGAGTTCCCTTCTTCAAGTTGTTTTGGAGATGTTTAGATCCGTAGAAGTATCATACAAAGGTTGGGAAGGAAAGCATGGTACCTATACGATCCAGACCTGGGTTCAAATACTATCCATTTAAAAAATGTTTTTATAACTTTTCAATTATTTCAAAGTAAGTTTTTAGATATTTATTTGAAAAGACAAGTAGTTGAATATTGAATATATCAGAAAATACTCAAATGCACTGTTGAACGAGAGTCTTGTTTTCTCAGTGTAAGTTAAGTTCGGCGATGTCATTTACAAAATAGCCTCCAATACCCTACTCAATAAATTGGATGCAGTCTATCACAGTGCCATCCGTTTTGACACCAAAGCCCCATATACTATCCACCACTGCGACCTGTACGCTCTTGTTGGCTGGCCCTCGCTTCATACTCGTCGCCAAACCCACTGGCTCCAGGTCATCTACAAGACCCTGCTAGGTAAAGTCCCCCCTTATCTCAGCTCGCTGGTCATGATAGCAGCACCCACATGTAGCACGCGCTCCAGCAGGTATGTATCTCTGGTCACCCCCAAAACCAATTCCTACTTTGGCTGCCTCTCCTTCCAGTTCTCTGCTGCCAATGACTGGAACGAACTACAGAAATCTCTGAAACTGGAAACACTTATCTCCCTCACTAGCTTTAAGCACCAGCTGTCAGAGCAGCTCACAGATTACTGCACCTGTACATAGCCCATCTATAATTTAGCCCAAACAACTACCTCTCCCCCTACTGTATTTATTTATTTTGCTCCTTTGCACCCCATTATTTCTCCCTCTACTTTGAACATTCTTCCACTACAAATCTACCATTCCAGTGTTTTACTTGCTATATTGTATTTACTTCGCCACCATGGCCTTTTTTTTGCCTTTACCTTCCTTATCTCACCTCATTTGCTCACATTGTATGTAGACTTATTTTTCTATTGTATTATTGACTGTATGTTTGTTTATTCCATGTGTAACTCTGTGTTGTTGTATGTGTCGAACTGCTTTGCTTTATCTTGGCCAGGTCGCAATTGTAAATGAGAACTTGTTCTCAACTTGCCTACCTGGTTAAATAAAGGTTAAATAAAAAATTAACGTAATAACATGATATCAAAACAAAATGTACAGGGATCAGGAAGGTATGTGTGTTTTGTTATATGAAACTTCCTCTCAAACACGGAGGAACGCTCCACCACTGGTTGAAGCAGTCGGCGTATATCTAAATTAACAGTCCTCTCTCTCTCTCTCTCTGTCTCTGACTCTCTCAGCTTCTTCAACTGAAAGACATGGATGACATCCAAGTTTTACCAAAAGCACCCCTGCTTGTTGACAGGGAATTGCCAGTAAGTAAACTCATGATCATTTGTGTGATCATACATTTGATTTGCATGTACTATAGACAATGGTTTATTTGTGTGAGCAAAATGTTGTTTAAACTTCGTTATATGACAACTGAACTCCATAGATAAATGATGACTGTTTAGCTGTCAGGAACAGTCTGAAATGTTTCTACTATATCGTGATACTGGTCGTGATACCTTTCTTCATATTTAAAACACAATGCAGCCCATAGGACAATTACTTATATTCTCTATTTCATCATATCTTATTGGCAAAACTTCACTCTCTATAACCATTGTCTCTGTCATTTCTAGGGGTTGAGAGCAGCTGTTGCGCAACTTGTGATAAAGGTATGTCCCTATGGTGCACATGTAGATATCCATCCAAATCTACAAATGTTGACATAATCCACAGGTTTCAGTGTAGAGTAGTCAGATTAATGTCCACGTGGATTAGGTTGGGATATTTCAGTGATGTGAAAGGAAAATGATTGATGAATCATCTTGCAGTACTTAGGTGTTTCTGGTGGAAATTTTGCATACATTTAGGTCTCTTTGATACTGACAGATTACGTTAGATGACTACTGCACTAATGTTTTATCTGTAGCCCTTTGTGTAATCTAAAGAGGGAAAAGTATATTTTAATTTTGAGCACACTGTAGTATGAATGTGTATGTTGACTTGACATACAGCCAGCAGCATACCTACTGCATACCAACGACATACATCCAGGACCGTGGACTGCACCACTGGGAACCAACTACCTAACAATCAATGCTTTCATTCTTAACTTGTCAAAGTACCTTATAAACATCCTATCACATGCCAATATCCCGAAACTGATTATACTGCACGTCGACCTGAGAAGTTTCAGAGGTGGCAGAGGGATTTTGCCTGCAGCTAACCATCTTGTGCAAACCGACCCTCACGCCTGCTGGGATTAGTCAACTCAGGTTTCCAGGGCAAGCGTTTAATATCGCTTTGTGTCTTAGAGCCCTACTGACGTAGGTAGAGGAGGGACACCTCAGCCACCTGTCCCGTTCCCAGGCTGCCTCCCCTCCCCCTTAAGCTCAAGCACACAAGTTACACATGTATCCCTCCTCCTCCTTTCTCCTCTCCCCCCTCCTCTAGCTAGCTCAATGAGATTAGCTCAGCATGTGTCTATATCAAACTGCCACCAAATAAGCCGTGGTTACCTAGACGACACTGCCGTCAGATGTTTACCTCAGGTCATGTACATAGGTTATGTGAACCTGGAGGGAAGCCTTGGTTGAACTGGATTTGACTACATCGTTGACTCTTATTGCGTCCCAAATGGCAACATATTCCCTACGCAGTGTACTACTTTTGACCAGAGCCCAAATTCATTTGGTAAAAATGTGTGCACTATGTAGGGGATAGGTTGCCATTTGGGACAGAACTCCTCAGGGTCTTAACCTGGACCTAACTACCTTCCTTGTAAGAGTTGTTTTGGTCAGTGTATGGGGTTTATGATGTCAGGATTCCTCCCCTACTCCAGTGGCAATATTATTTTATTGGTAACCACCCTTACTTGCAGTATCAGTAGGCTAGGCCTATGAAATTGAACGTGCCGCAAACAAAATTGCACCTAGGAGCCAATAGTCTATCTTATCTTTGGAATAGTAGACTAAAGATAATTTCCCCACACTGATAACATTGAGATATGAAACAATGTATTTGTACGGTATCTCATAACGATACTGAGTTAGTTTTCAATCTATTGAAACATTGCCACACAGACATACCTAACAGAATGACTTAAAACACCATAAAGGCTTCAGATGTGATTATGCCAGTGCTATTACAAAAAATGTCTTCATTTTTCTCTTTCTTGACTGCCTGATATGTCATCAAATGAGGATATTTTGGCAACTGGGTTAAGTTATTCATTGCTCTTTTATACTGTATTCCCTCTGATCTGATGGCTTGCTTACTCTTCACTTTGCACTAGTCCTCATTAAATATCCCATGCTGTCCCACTTTCGGACATTGTGCTGATCCAATTTAGGGATCTCTTCAGCTAGAATTATCTTGTTTTGACCACCTTGCAAAGCACCATGGGAGGCCAGGGCTTATGCAGAGTAGTAAGTACCAGGGGTATAAAACACAACCCTCAGACAAGTCCCCTCATAAAGACCTTTAACGAAGCTTACCTTCAATTGGATCTATAGCTCAGAGCACTACCTCCGTTTACTACTCAGTACAGGTGACCAAAAGCCACTAGGAAACATGGTTCTTGAGGGGGATTCGGACATGGAGAGTGTTGTTGCTGAGATTGAAACCTCTGTAAGTACTGATGGATCTCTGTCTGTTATGGAGTAGTTGATGGTGTGCTTTGATAGGCCGTCTTGGGCTTGTTTACCTTTTATCTTTTCTTCTGTACTATTGTGGGATTGAAATAAACAATCTGATTGTGAAAAACATGGTGGACTGAAAGTTCTTTGGAATTAATACGCATCAGTCAGAAATCATGTGGAATTGAATCCTATTGTTGGTCATTGTTAAAACATTATTGCCAGATGCTCTGGTTGATGAACGTACTGAAGATACTGAATGCAGAAAGGCTAACTGCTTTTGCATGAGCCTTTACATTTTGTTTCACTGAAAGTTGGATACATTTGTTTTCAATGGAACTTTCTGATGAAGCCTTCACATTTTGGTAATTGATCATGTTTTTATTATTTAACTAGGCAAGTCAGTTGAGAACAAATTCTTATTTACAATGACGGCCTAACGGAGAACAGTGGGTTAACTGCCTTGTTCAGGGGCAAGACTAACAGATTTTTACCTTGTCAGCTCAGGGATTTGATCCAGAAACCTTTCGGTTACTGGCCCAACTCTCTAACCACTAGGCTACTTGCTGCCCCACTAGGCTACCCGCTGCCCCTTATTCAGAGCGAACTTTAAGTCTGTTTGGATGTATTCTGATTGCAGTGTGTTGTGTTGGAGAAAATACATGCAGACCAAGTTAAAAACAAGTGATTCTGAAGGGCAATTTTTTGTTGTTGTTGTTATGTTTGAATATTTAATATAGTGCTGTGGTACCCCTATTTACTAACCGTGGTTTATTCCATCTTTAGGAGCACGATGTAGAGACTCCCCATGGAAGGATCCACTGCACCATGAAGGGGATACCCAAAGGAGACCGGCCCGTCATCCTCACCTTCCATGACATTGGACTGAACCGTAAGCCCCATTTGCTTCATTCATCCCATCCTAGTTAATGGATTTGATGTCACCCCTCAATGTAAGACTAATGTCCCCATGCACTTTGGTATTATTACGTTTAAGAATGAGAACGTCTATTCGTTGACTATAACGGCTAGTCAACATCATGAAAAGTGAATTTACTTCATTTGTAAAAGATAATTGATTCTCAATGACTTACCTGTCTGAATAAAGATGAACATTTAAATAAATAGATACATTTGAAAGTTGAGAAGAAGCACACCATGGCCACCATGATAGACATTTGACATCCACAAATGATGTGAGATCCAGCCTCATCACTAACATCCTGTACCGGATCTCCATGTTTCAGACAAGACGTGCTTTGACTCCATGTTCCAGCATGAGGACATGCAGGAGATCATGCAGCACTTTGCTGTGTGCCACGTCGATGCCCCTGGGCAGCACGAGGGGGCCAACACTTTCTCTACTGGGTGAGCCCAGTCACCTAGCCTTATCTTATTTGTTGTTGATTGGATAGGACAGATATAAAGAGGATAGGAGGAGGAGAGTGGGTTGAAATGGCACTGGGCCGTATTCAAACCCATGCTGCAGCGGTATGAGTTCTGGAGGCAGTGACTTAGACCACTTGACCACCCTAGACCTCGCCGCCTTTGCACCAAATGTAGGCCAGCTTGTTCGTCTGTCACCCTTTGACCTCTGTACTGTAGCATCTAGATCTGTTGTGGCCCATTTACACAGCTCTCTTGATAAATAATTTGCATGTTAGGTGAATATAGTTTTTTACCTGATTGCTCTGGTGCTTCGTTTTTATGATCGTCTGCATCTTGAGTCCAGATCCCCATTGATCTGAATAGGAGAGATGATCAAAGTAAAGAAAGGATATGAGAAAGCAATATGAGGCTGTTGATGGAATAGAGATATGGAGGGCAGTGATAAAAAGCATTGTAAAGTGTTGATAATGGAAGTACTTTAACCCTGACGGTTGTTGTTTTGTCTCCAGGTACGAGTACCCCTCCATGGATCAGCTGTCTGAGTCCCTCCCCCTGGTCCTCAAGCATTTTGGGTAAGTCCAAACAAGGACTTTATAAGATTTAGAAATTGATCCAATATTTTCATTATGAAATATATTTCTCCTCATACATTTGAACCCCAGTCCATAGGGCTCAAATGCTGACCAGACCGCTCATGCGCATGTTGCTTTTGTCCACCCACACCAGATGCGATCAGGACACATAGCTTGAAATATCAAAATGAACTCTGAACCAACTATATTAGTTTGGGGACAGGTTGAAAAGCATTAAACATTTATGGCAATTTAGCTAGCTAGCTTGCTGTTACTAGCTCATTTGTCCTGGGATATAATCATTGGGTTGTTATTTGACCTGAAATGCACAAGGTCCTCTAATCCGACAATTAATCCACACATAAAAGGGTAAACCGAGTTCGTTTCTAGTAATCTCCCCTCCTTCAGGCTTCTTCTTCGGACTTTATATGGTGGTTTGCAACCAACTTTAAGGTGCATTACCACCACCAACTGGGGTGTGGACCTCAGTTCATCTTTCATTCACCCACGTGGGTATATGCTCCTAAAACCAATGAGGAGATGGGATAGGCAGGACTTGCAGTGCGTCAAGGTTCACAAGTAGAACCAAGTTCTATTTTAGTGCTTGGCTACACAGACGCTCGCTGACGCGCGTGAGCAGTGTGGGTGCAATGATTGAATAACATGTATGTGTCAATTTATTTTGCAACGCTTGCACACGCGACGCAAGAGGTGTGGTCAGCATGTCATGCTACTTACCGTTCAGGATCTATTTTCATAGTGTCTCAGATTAGAAGTGCTGTTTTGCCTTCTAGATCATAATGAAGAGAACTCCTATTTTGAGATGCTTTATGAATAAAGACTATGATGCCTTAGACCCTCATCCATTGGCTCAAAATATTCTGATGATATTCTGTTTGTTTGTTAACCACAGCCTGAAAAGCATCATTGGAATAGCCGTCGGAGCTGGAGCCTACATCCTGGCGAGATTCGCTGTGAGTTTGACGCCATCCTCCCTCCTCCCTTCCTCTTTCAATTACGCTTCAATTTGGTTCATTATGAAGAGTTTTAATCAAACTGGGATTAGAAATTATAGTAGATTAATGTTCCCAGTGATGCTGTGCTGATTTTGGGTGTACAGTCCTGTTTATTGCTTTAGCCTGCTGCTGAGTCTGGAAATGTTGTAGACTGGCTCCGAACCAAAACACCCAGCCCTGTAGGGACTCCGTCTCAATATGCTGAAACTCAGATGATGGAGGGATACGAATGTTTTAACTCCTAACTGATGAAACGTTGATGTTTCAATGAGTATAGTGAATGAAATGGACCCCTATGAGGTTTCAATGAGCACTGTTTGTATAGTTTCACCATTATGAAGTCATTGACCAAATGTTTGTTTCTGTTTTTAGCTGGACTACCCAGCATTGGTGGAAGGCCTGGTTCTGGTTAACATCAACCATTGTGCTGAGGGGTGGATGGACTGGGCTGCAAACAAGGTACTATACAGGACCATCTCCACACAACCACAGATCCACAACAATCCATCAACTTTAATGATTTATAAAGCCCTTTTTAGATTGTCAACATTGTCACGTAGCTTGTTTATACAGTATTAACGTAGCTATGTATATGATTGCTATTTGACCCATGGAAAAAAATATACAAATCATCTTTTCAATCTCTTTTCAGGTCACTGCTTTGCCCGAAATGCTCATCGGCCATCTCTTCGGAAAGGTGAGCAGTGGGCACCAAAATAGACAGTGATTGAAACTGCAAATCACGTCAGCATAATCCCATTGAATCTATTCCAATTATGGGCTACATGGATATGGGACAGTTCGTGGCAGGCTTACATGTTGCAGTACTGTCACTAGGTCACAGAGTCTGAGTAGGTGTTTATTTCTGTCTCCGTAGGAGGAAATATCCAACAACCATGACCTTATTGCCACCTACCGCCATCACATCATGAACGACATGAACCAGTACAACCTGCACCACTTTGTCAAAGCGTACAACAGGTAAATACACTGGGCTCCTGCAGAGAATAATCATACAAATGCTATCCATGAGTTCATCCGACTATGGGGAAGTAGATAAAGGGCTTCATTGCCAAAATCCCAAAGTATCCCTTTTAATCAAGTCTTACAACATGTAAATACACTAGACTCCTCACTGCGGAGAATAACACAGATTACCATGAACATCCTTTGACCCCACATAAATATGTATATATTTAATATACATAATCACATCTTACAGAGGACGCCTGTATATTCATTGTAGAAATATACTGTATCTTATCTATGTATTTCTAATATTTCAATATGTAATTACATATCTATAATAGATAAACATATATATGTAATATTATATTTGTAAAATGTCAGTATGTTCAGTTTGGGCCTCACTGATATCCCACCCTTTTCCCTTTCAGCCGGCGGGATCTGGAGATTGAGAGGCCCATTCCTGGTGGGAAAGTCTCCGTCAGAACCCTGAAGTGAGTTCCAAACCTTCAGACTTTTTGGCATACCTCAATCATCCCACATGGTTTATTGCTAGAGCCATGAGTTTTCCCTGACCTAGAAACTCTGGGCCCTAGTTATAGCCTGATCTGGTGGTTACTCGGTCCGGGAAAAACTCCTGGCTCTGTAGTACTATAACCACAGATGGATATAATGAAAAGATGCTAGTCTCCGCCCTAACAATGGGATTCGTTGACCAAAGAGCGGAACGGCGGGCTGTCAAGCTCCTTCCTGTTCCTCTCTTTGGATTGGTGGATACATCTCGTTATTTGAATACTTTCTTGAATATTCGATGATGGGTGTTGACGTCAATAGCCTGTATTCAATGGAGAGTGAGATGCTATGCTAGCCTCATGAATATGCATAGACCGTCAACAGGGACAACTCCGATATGAAGTGTTTTTTCTCAAAGTTGCCGGGATGTCACATGCATCACACTTATATCAGTACAGTCGTCACAACCTAAGCATTACCAAACTTCTATTAAATCAAATAAGGCTCGCATATTAAAATAGCAATAAAAAATGTTTTGCTCTCAGGTGTCCTTCTCTGTTGGTGGTAGGAGACAGCTCTCCGGCTGTTGACGCTGTGGTAAGTCCAAATACACACTGTAATCCTAACGGCCATAAACAAATCATTAACATTAATACCTCTGGTCTTTAGTCCCTAGGTTCATCAGAACATGTGTTGTCCTTTCATCTAAGTCAGGGCTCTCCATCCCTGTTCCAGGAGGGCTACCGCCCTGTAGGTTTTCGCTCCAACCCTAATCAAGCGTACCTAGCCTGAATCAGGTTAGTTAAAACTGGGATTGGAGTGAAAACCTACTGGAGGGTAGCCCTCCTATAACAGGGTTGGAGAGCCCTGACCTACCCAACAAGATATTATCAAAGGTTAAAACTTTTAGGATTTAAACATGGGACAAAAAAGGGAAAGAAATCATACACCACAAAAGCTATTCTAGCAATAAAATATTACTCCCCCAGTTACCTATTTATTTCTCTACTAGGGTAAATATTTAGTCCCTCAATTAGACTCTGTACTGTGCATCTACAGGTAGAGTGCAATACTAAGCTGGACCCGACAAAGACCACACTGCTCAAGGTGAGTGGCCCCCTACAATCTACCTCCTGCTAATAATAGGTCATAATATTGGCTAGGCAGTCTGATGAGCTTCCAGGAGCTCAGCAACTACCTGGTGACTGATTTACTAGCGCTGCCTTGAACCCCTGAGACCGCAGGTTGAGGCTATGCTGCTGTACCCAGCCTCCAGGGTCTGTTCATTAGGCACGTAATGGAAAACGTTTTACAATGGAAAATTTTAGTTTCTTATTGGACCAAGTCCAGATTGTGCCCTCCTTGTTTGAGTTTGTTTACCTCTGTTTGGTTCCTGATAAACATGACCCAGGTCACAATCCTTCCTGTCTGGCCTACCTATGATGTGCACGCCCCTGGCTGTGACCTAATGCGTTCTGTAAAGCTCTGAAATGGGCACGTTTTACAGACGCTAAACTTTTAACTGTCCAGAGGCTGATGGAAAACACTTGTTTCACATTGAGGAAGTGTTAGATGGGAGGTTGTTTTGTGTAATGGGGGGTGACTAATGTCGTACCGCTGCTGACCTGATACCTTAACTCTGCCCTCTTGAATGACGTGTTTATTTTTTCCAGATGGCGGATTGCGGAGGCCTGCCCATGGTTGACCAGGTGCGTTTCTAATTTGTTAACATGTTCACGCAGGTGAGGTGGGGTGGCAAAGGGATAATCATTAGGGGGTAATACAACGGCAGCTTGACTTAAGAGCATTAGTGACAGTAGCAATGAGGCACATACGTCAGGTCTGGAGAGCTAATACCCAGCTCAGCACCTGCTGCTACAACAGCTGTCATACATATGCCTCTCATTATCACAGTTTGTAGGATAGGACATGAATCTGCCTGTTATGTCATTATGTGGATAATACCAGGGAAACAAGTTGCTAACTTTCTCCTTTGCTCACCCAACAGCCTGCAAAGCTGACAGAGGCCTTCAAGTACTTCATTCAGGGAATGGGCTACAGTAAGTACACACTCCAACACACGCTCTCTGTGTAACCAACGCTGACCAGTAATTATATTAACACAAGTTTTTAATTAACTATGTAGAAACATAAAAGTCTGGTTACCCTATTACTGTTTGCAAAAGAAATGTGGGTGTTCACGTCAACCTGTACGGAGTTTGCCTTCCACCTGGTGGGTGAGATTAGTAACTACACCTTCAGATAACAACAGGATTTAAAAAATATATATTTTTAATATTTCACCTTTATTTAACCAGGTAAGCAAGTTGAGAACAAGTTCTCATTTACAATTGCGACCTGGCCAAGATAAAGCAAAGCAGTTCGACACATACAACGACACAGAGTTACACATGGAGTAAAACAAACATACAGTCAATAATACAGTAGAAACAAGTCCATATACGATGTGAGCAAATGAGGTGAGATAAGGGAGGTAAAGGCAAAAAAAAAAGGCCATGGTGGCAAAGTAAATACAATATAGCAAGTAAAACACTGGAATGGTAGATTTGCAGTGGAAGAATGTGCAAAGTAGAAATAAAAATAATGGGGATGCCAGTTAACCTGTTCTATAATTATTATGAAATATAAATATGAAATATAGTGCCCACATTCAGAATTCAGTTGACCATGAACACAGTGTGAATGGATATTTAACCTTGTCTCGTCTTTCCTCAGTGCCCTCCGCCAGCATGACCAGACTGGTCCGCTCTCGCACTGCATCAGGCTCCAGCATCCACTCCATGGATGGCAACAGGAGCCGGTCTCACACTAACGAGGGAAACAGGAGTCGGTCACACACCAACGAGAAGCGTGGCCGCTCCCACACGGACAGTATGGAAGGCACAGCAAACAGCAGCACTGCGCTCAAGTCCACCGAAGTGTCCTGCTAGATGACCCTTACATGACACTCAACCTTTAACCTCTGCACCCTGGTTCCTGCTGCGCTGCCACTAACCACACCTACAAACACACATACACAACTAGAGAATGTCTCTATGCCAAAGAGTTATGCGAAGAGGTTGTGTGTGTAAGGCTATGCAAGCATATACTACTGCATTATGAAGGAAATTCCTTAGAGGGAAAAACCTATTCTGAAATAAACAGATCACTTCCCATCTGCCGCGTCAGGTGGAATATCTAGTTGTTAGTGGCAACGCAGCAGAGTGACACAGCACAACGGAGAATGTGGGAGAAAGCTGTGGCTGCAGAACCAGTACTTAGTACAGCAGTTTGTCATCAAGACAGTTTTTTGTTTTTTTGTCTATAGTTCTTTATTACATATGACACAGCTTTCTCAAATGTGTACCTGACTATAAATGACTTTCTAATTGTTCATCGTTAACTTTTCAATGTTATGATTAATGTACTGTGGGATACAGGAGAGAAGTGGCGTAAGAATAGGTAGGCAAGTGGATCAAAAATAAATATATATGCAGTCTTTTTTATCTTCTCAAATTGCTATTAATCTTTGAAACTTTGGAAAGGAGGGAATTGAAAAGTATCATGTACACACAACACATTCCTGTAATGATTCCTCTCTTTTAGGACGTCTGTTTCGTCTGGAGTTAACATTCTTCTGGATCTATTGTAAAGCATTTCATGAGGTTATCCTTTCATTGATCAAACAATCACATACTGTTGCTTTATTAACAGATCATGGCTTCAGGCACAATTGTTCTTTTGGATATTTCTTCTTGTGTAAATGGTTATTTCTATGCAATCCCGGCAAACAGAGATAATGTGCCATGGAAACCCTCTGACTTATTAAGGCCCCTTTGTTGTGATGGATTTGAGAAAGTCAAGCCGATCCACATGATGTGATATAAAGATCCGAGTTAGCCATAGAGCTTCTCAAAAACCCTCTCCCACTCTTACGTGCGCTACAGCAACACTTGCCGGCTATGTAGAACACCGGCCGACATCGCTTTATGAAGATGCATAACTGCCTAATGCTGTAGATGAGAAGCATCAGATATAGCATAACAATTTGTATTTATTAAAAACCTATAACTTTTTTTCCTGGTGTTGTCGTCATTTTGAATGATTGTAAGATCAAATGATACCACAGTTCCACAGGATCTTTAACCATATATATAGCACATGCATTCTATAGTAGCATCTCACGTCATCTCTTACTCATTGAATTGAACAATCTTTACATGAGTATGAACGAGATTTAATGAAACTTGTTACTGTGAATATAAAAATACCTGTATGACAAACAATTTGTTCAATCATTTAGTATTCAAAATGTACTTCAATAAATTATAACTAAAATATTTCACACTTGGTTTACTTGTAAGTCAATAAACTATTTCCGAAAGCAACCATATAAAGACGAGCTTAAAACAAACAAAAAACATTGATTTACACATTTTTCCAATAGGAAAAAAAGCAAAAGAAAGATCCCCTTGTAAGAAAAAATGCTTTGTCTGGAATTCAATCCAATGGATGATCTAGAGACTGAATGCCATCTCTGTGAATGCTGGGGAAATTGCCTTTAAAAGGCGGACTGTCTGCTGTATGGAGCGTTGTTCTAAAACATGCCTTAGATTGAATACCGACCTCTATGTATAAAATAAATTCGCATATAAAACAGTTTCTGAAAGTCTGACAAACCAAAAAACATTGAGAAAAGGAAAAGTAGGTGAAAATAGGGGTAGATGGAGGCTTAGGCCTAGGTTCAATTAGATCAGACATTAACCAGCGATAGCAGACACCTGCATAGTGGATGTTTCAGAGGTCAGAATGCAAATCGGTGAGCAGCTACACATGCGACCATTGTCACAAATCCACACCCGCCACACTCCTGTTAGAAGTTCGGAAGGAGAAAGTGTAGGCTATATAGAAATAATGACGCTCAAATTTAAAATCATTAAACTAAATCATATGCATTTCTATCATCATAATGGAGGTGTACATTCCTGTGGCTGTTCATGTGCCTCCGTGCAGCCGATGGCAATGTCCGCTTTAGGTATAATACCGGGAGCCACTTGTGGATTGACAGCTCTAAAGCAGTTCCACCTCTAACACCATCAAAACAACTGCTATGCGGATGTTGGCTAAGCAGATCTGATTGAATAGAGCCCATAATAAGAGCATGGCTTATTATTGAAATGTCTCAGTTCACGATCTCAGGGTAGCCATAGTAATTCTCCAGCTCGGCGAAGATGTCATTGGGGTTCTTGCAGCTGAGGTTACAGAAGCAGGCGTTGATCCACATGACTTGCCAGATGAACACGGCACCGTTGGGACACATAAACTCCACATCGATGGTCTTGGACTTGTAGGGAATGCAGCAGCGATGGTCCGTGGCCACGCAGACCCCACAGTATTTAGGCCTGTAAGACTTCTTACTGACACAGCCTGAGATGGTAAAGTTTTTTGGCTGCTCTTCTCTGTAGATGTTTATACAATTCTTCCCTGGCTGAGAGATAAGAGAGGTCTTTTTTTGCAATGTGAACTCTTCAATATAGATATAACAAACAAACATATGACCTCTTTGCAATGCGTACATGTATGCATGGATATGTGTCCGTGCCCATATATGTGGGTAAACGTGTGTATGCATACACATACTCTGTACATGTACCTTGATGTGCTTGGTGATGTCCACCTCACAGGGCCGTATGTTGCAGAGGCGGGACTCTTTTACCATCTCACACCTGTTGTTAGCATTAGAGACACGCAGGGACAGACCTCGACCACAAGTCTTAGAGCAGATACTCCAGGAGGTTGTCTGGATCACACAGTTCCTGCTCTGGCCCTTCGCCTCAACAGGAAGAGCTATGTCAACAGAGACAGGCAGAGAGGAAGTGTGTGAGTGAGAGAGAGAGAGAGAGAGAGAGAGTGTGAGTGAGTGAGCGAGCGAGTGAGAGAGAGACTACAATTTAATATGGGCAGTGACAGAAGTGCTTTTTAGACATTATTCATCAAAACTGGACCGAATACATTACATGACCAAAAGTATGTGGATACCGGCTCGTCGAACCTCTCATTCCAAAATCATGGGTGTTAATACGGAGTTGGTCCTCCCTTTGCTGCTATAACAGCCCCTACTCTTCTGGGAAGGCATTCCACTAGATGTTGGAACATTGCTGCGGAGACTTGATTCCATTCAGCCACAAGAGCATTAGTGATGTCTGGCACTGATGTTGGGCAATTCGGCCTGGCTCGCAGTTGGCGCTCCAATTCATCCCAAAGGTGTTCGATGAGGTTGAGGTCAGAAATTTGATGAATTGACTTGTTGGAAAGGTCACTGAGCTCTTCAGTAAGGCTATTCTACTGTCAATGTTTGTTTATGGAAATTGCATGGCTGTGTGCGACTTTATACACCTGGCAGCTCTTCAGGAACAGGGTTGGAGTTAACCTACCGGACGGTAGCTCTCTGGGAATAGAGGTGAAGTTAACCTATAGGACGGTAGCTCTCTGGGACAGGGTTGGAGTTAACCTATAGGACGGTAGCTCTCTGGGAACAGAGGTGAAGTTAACCTACAGGATGGTAGCTCTCTGGGAACAGGGTTGGAGTTAACCTATAGGACGGTAGCTCTCTGGGAACAGGGTTGGAGTTAACCTATAGGACGGTAGCTCTCTGGGAACAGGGTTGGAGTTAACCTATAGGACGGTAGCTCTCTGGGAACAGGGTTGGAGTTAACCTATAGGACGGTAGCTCTCTGGGAACAGGGTTGGAGTTAACCTATAGGACGGTAGCTCTCTGGGAACAGGGTTGGAGTTAACCTATAGGACGGTAGCTCTCTGGGAACAGGGTTGGAGTTAACCTATAGGACGGTAGCTCTCTGGGAACAGGGTTGGAGTTAACCTATAGGACGGTAGCTCTCTGGGAACAGGGTTGGAGTTAACCTATAGGACGGTAGCTCTCTGGGAACAGGGTTGGAGTTAACCTACCGGACGGTAGCTCTCTGGGAATAGAGGTGAAGTTAACCTATAGGACGGTAGCTCTCTGGGACAGGGTTGGAGTTAACCTATAGGACGGTAGCTCTCTGGGAACAGAGGTGAAGTTAACCTACAGGATGGTAGCTCTCTGGGAACAGGGTTGGAGTTAACCTATAGGACGGTAGCTCTCTGGGAACAGGGTTGGAGTTAACCTATAGGACGGTAGCTCTCTGGGAACAGGGTTGGAGTTAACCTATAGGACGGTAGCTCTCTGGGAACAGGGTTGGAGTTAACCTATAGGACGGTAGCTCTCTGGGAACAGGGTTGGAGTTAACCTATAGGACGGTAGCTCTCTGGGAACAGGGTTGGAGTTAACCTATAGGACGGTAGCTCTCTGGGAACAGGGTTGGAGTTAACCTATAGGACGGTAGCTCTCTGGGAACAGGGTTGGAGTTAACCTACAGGATGGTAGCTCTCTGGGAACAGGGTTGGAGTTAACCTATAGGACGGTAGCTCTCTGGGAACAGGGTTGGAGTTAACCTATAGGAAGGTACTATGAAGCAATGTCCTCAAACAATTTCGCTTCACAGTTCTCAAAGAATTGCTCAATATTACCATGGTTATTAGTGTTACAAGATTCTCAATACACGAGACTCTATCCATGTAATGACTGGAATGGTATTGAACACATGGACTATTTCTCCATCACTAATGGTAGCAATGTGTTTGAAACGGTTCCATTTATTCCATTCCAGCCATTACAATGAGCCTGTACTCCTATTTGAAGTGACACCAGCCACCACTGATTAATTGATTGACTGACTGACTGACTGATTGATTGATTGCTTGATCAATGGTTTGATTGATTGATGGATCTGTGTCCTACCTTCCACTGCATGTCTTGGAGCAGTCTTCCTCCCCTTCTTGGGCTCATCACAGATCCACTGTTCACAGCAGCGTCCTGGGATCTTGACCCTCCTTGAGTTCTGGCACCACACCCGGGGGGGCTGGGAGTCCGTACACAGGGACACGCACCCGATGGCCCCGTTCACACACAGACACTGGTATTTACAGCTGGGTTTGAAGCTCTGCCCATTCCGGTAGATCACACCGTCATGCTCGCAGCCCACGCCAACCATATCTGGCAAAGAAGGTCAGGACAGCAGTCTTACATCACAGAGAGATACACAGTGAATAAGGTAATGATAACAATGTAATGTAGCAGACAATGTTTTTAGTGTTATCTGAACAAAAACAAACATGTCATGACATTGGGTAATAGGTTTCACAATCATTTCTTTTGGTATTTTTTTTCATAGTCCACTGCTGATACAGTCCCAAAATGTTTTGTCTATCAGCAATCAGGTTTTCAAGATATAGGACTTGCAAGAAGCAAATTGTAACCAGATTGCTGACATGCAAAATATTTTGGGACTGTATCAGCACTGAACTAATGAAACAAATACCAAAATATAGTTTGAGTGGATTATTCCTTTAATCATGACGTGTCTTTAGTAGGTTAGAGTATGTGTGGTAAATGACACTTACATGCACACACTCCTTTTTCGTACCTAGGCTTGTCTGAGCTGTAATCGCAGTACAATCCCTTATGGTAGTCGCAAGTGTCTGCCTCGTTGCACTCCTCCCCCACCTGCCTGGCGCAGGCCTTGCAGCAGTCACAGCCATCCATGAGCAAGCTCACCCCTGAAGGGCAGGAATGGGGGACCAGGGGGCACTCACAGGGCCAGTGGCAGTACTGGGTCCGGTTGTATGGCTCTAGGTCTGTGGATTCTGCTAGGGGCAGCATGGCAGTGGAATTCTGGGTCTGGGAGTAGGCCTAGATGAGAGGGACAGGGAGGAGTTAGTGTTATGCACTTCGATATACATATTTTAGTTTTCTATGGTCAAACGCTATGACTTTTGATAACACAATAAACCATGTAAGTAGAGAACAGACATTCCTAAAGCATCAAAGATGTACAGTATGTTATCTGTGTAGGTTTCCATGTCTAGGACAATTTAAAAGCGCAATCAGTGGAGGCTGCTGAGGGGATGATGGCTCATAATAATGTCTGGAACGGAGTAGATGGAATGGCATCAAACACATGGAAACCATGTATTTGATACCATTCCTCCCATTCCACTCCAGCCATTACCACAAGCCCGTCCTCCCCAATTAAGGTGGCACCAACCTCCTGTGAAGCACATGTACTTGTTAGCACGTGGATCACCTGTATCACATCAGTTACAGGGGAATAATAGGCTGTTGCCCCAAGGATCAAAGTCGTAATTAGCTTCATGTCCTTAATCTTTTTTTATTTCCAACATGTCCTATATCGGCCTAAGAACTAATAGACCCAAATCCCCTATTTGGCTAGATAAGTGTTGCAAGTCTTGAATGTGCCTAAAGGTCTGGCCGGCTTTCTTGTTTCGGATTGTACAACAACAACAACAAGGATGATTAACAGGGTAAGGGAGGTAAAAGAAAGAATATGAAATCAAAATGATTTCATCAATCTGACGCTGATCAGTCAAAGTACTTTTTGTTCCCCTGTCTACACAATATTCTGCCTGTAGGCCATTTTTCATAGTTTCTTTGAAAATATAAAAGTATTTTCACAGCTGACGTGACAATACAATAAAACGTGTCCAACATTTCACCCCATGAATATTGCCTGTACAAACTGTATATATTTATGCCAAGATCAGAAACCCAATTTTTGTGTGTGTGATCAAATGAAAAGCACTCCTTTTTTTAAAGCACTCAAAACAGATGTGCTGTCTGAACAAGCCACTAGGAAGAGTTTTACAACCAAACAAATGGTGGTTGGTCTTGGATCCAGACTGTTTAAGTCCCTACAGAGGAAACTGGCTCGTCCGCTGGCTCAGACTGGATCAGTATTTATAACTCCAAAAATGATTCTCAGTCTTGGCCTCACATTATAAGAGCAGGACTTCCTCGTATGAGTCAGGACACAGAGTGTTCCATAACCCATTATTACACATGGAGTAGCCAGATCGCCTAATGGGCTACTTTAAAATGTCATATTTTGTGAACGAGACACTCTACTTTTTATGCCTAACGTCTGAGGGCCAAACTTTAATTTCTGATGTCTGAACATTCAACAAACAGATTTTTTGTAGGGAACTTTTTGGGGCTGGTTTCCCAGACACAGATTAGGCCTTTTTAGTCCAGGACTAGGTTTAATCTGTGTCCAGGAAACCTTCTTAATGAAAACAATTGTAAATAATGTTGATGCTGTCATAACAGCAAGCGCTGCCTCCAGTATGGGCCGACCAACAGTGCTAAATGAAATTTTCTTGGAGATTCCTATATTACTGCAGGGTCTTATTCTGTATTAAACCTCTCTAATTACATTTCAGCCTCAACATGTTTATATTAATATCATAAAAGCCAAAGAGCTTCTGATCCAGGTAGGTTATACAGACACAATTAATCTGCAATTAATTAAATGTGAAAAAGACGCCTTAATCATGTTATTTTTGTTTTCCTAAGCTTGTTCTTGGCAGCCCATCAGTTGCCTTCACATTTTTCTAATATAATTATAGCAATAAATAGTTAATCCATTGAGCGCATAGGATGTTTAATGCAGATAAATGAGATTTAATCATGGGTGTACCACAGAGCCAGTACCCAGGGGATCTGCCGCTGAAGCATAGTCAGCAGTCATCAGGCTCAGTCATTACACAACAACATCAGAGAACACGGTTACATCCCAGATTGCACCCTTTTCCCTATATAGTACACTCTTTCGGAATAGGGTGTCATTTGGGATTCAGCCAACGTGTCACTTTCAGCATTAAAGGGCTTTCTGGGGGTGTTTCACAAGGTAATGAAAAAGACACAGATAACAACTGATCATGACAATAACAGTTTATCGTCTCCATGTAGCTTTTTAATCTAAAAATGAAGGGAAATTGGATGAAGAGAGTACAAAAAATGTTCTTAAAATCCATATATATACATATTGCATAATATGAATTTGGACTGGGTTTTCTGTTGAGATGAGAAGCTTTGTGCTTGGCGGTTTATGTACGTGTAGACAAAGCTTTATTGTTCCTTACCCCCATCATATCTAGACAGCCAAAATTGGTATTGAGATTAATGTCAATACCATCACCTGTTCAGACTTATAACCCCTTGACCTTTTGTGTGACCTTTGTGTGACCATGTGACCTCAAGCAGACATATAAAATCAACATCAAACGCTGTTTGGGCATCTGGGAATGAAAAAAGTGATAAATGGTTTATCAAATATCTTGATTGACTTCTAATGTGACCTTGACAATACTGCCATATAGGTCAGATAAGAAACTTGGAACTTTCTTTCCTCAGATGTGGACTGTTCAACTGATTTGACTTCTAACCCCTGCCAAACCTGGGTGAAATGACCAATGTTGTGTCACACATGCAGTCTGTTGTCAGGTTGAGAAAGTGCAAGCTGAATGTTGAGGGTAGACCATGAGCACAACTCTGGTCAAATCAACATAGAGCATCATAGACTCTCACCTTCATCTCTTTGTGTAAGCAGTTGTATTTTCTCTCCCAATTTGATGCAGTGTGAGTGAAAAAACTTCAGTTTGAGGCCAGACATTTTGAGACTGTTTGAGCAGTTTTAACGTGTGAAGTATTGAATTAATGAAAAACCTTTCCTAACTTGGCAGATAGGGCCACATTAAACTAGAAACATAGTATTTGTTGATGCCATGCTATTACAGTACTGTCCAAGAAGTCCTTGAATCTGGAGTAAAATGCAAAACATGACTCCACATAACCACATGGTGGCAGTAAAGTACAACTAACAAATGGAGGGATAACTTGTGAATACACGGTGAATTTATCGGAAGCATCAATAATAATGTTCTATTCTAAAGAAATCATGAATCAGATCTGGCACATCAGAAATAAATAGATTTGGTAAATATCGCTTAAACCAAGTGTTGATAAAAAATTATTATAATGGCACTTTCTCACCTGTTGAATCCCTGCTGCTATAAGAATCCACTTTAGCAGCCAGCTCATCACTGGTTAGGAATTGTAAATTCATTGAACCCAGAATTATTCCTTTACTAAAAACAAAATATTTCGCACTCCACAAGTCCCAGGCAATCTTCTTCTAGTTGTCATCTCCTCCGCGAGGACCACTGTCTGGGACTGGGACTGGTGATGTTATTAAAGCTCGTGCCTGCCGACGTCACTTTTCTGGCAGCGCGCTCTGCTTTTTCCCTCTCCTCCACTCTCACCCGCTGCTCCTCACGCGCGAAAGCCCGCCCTGAAGTTGAGCTGGCTTGTCTATAAACTGAGCAATGTGTATCCCAGCTATGCAATTGAACAGTTAGCCAGTCGACTTTGGAGTCATTAGAACTCGTTTTTCAACCACTCAACAAATGTATTTTTAACAAACTAGTTCTGGCAAGTCGGTTAGGACATCTACTTTGTGCATGACACAATACATTTTTCCAACGATTGTTTACAGACAGATTATTTCACTTATAATTCACATAATCACAATTCCAGTGGGTCAGAAGTTTACATACACTAAATTGACTGCCTTTAAACAGCTTGGAAAATTCCATAAAATTATGTCATGGCTTTAGAAGCTTCTGTTGGGCTAATTGACATCATTTGAGTCAATTGGAGGTGAACCTGTTGATGCATTTCAAGGTATACCTTCAAACTCAGAGCCTCTTTGCTTGACATCATGGGAAAATCAAAAGAAATCAGCCAAGACCTCCGAAAATAAATTGTAGACCTCCACATGTCTGGTTCATCCTTGGAAGCAATTTCCAAACGCCTGAAGGTACCACGTTCATCTGTATAAACAATAGTACACAAGTATAAACACCATGGGACCACGCAGCCGTCATACCACTCAGGAAGGAGACGTGTTCTGTCTCCTAGAGATGAACGTACTTTGGAGCAAAAAGTGCAAATCAATCCCAGAACAACAGCAAAGGACCCTGTGAAGATGCTGGAGGAAACGGGTACAAAAGTATCTATATCCACAGTAAAATGAGTCCTATGTCGACATAACCTGAAAGGCCGCTCAGCAAGGAAGAAGCCACTGCTACAAAACTGCAATAAAAAAGCCAGACTACGGTTTACAACTGCGCATGGGGACAAAGATTGTACTTTTTGGAGAAATGTCATCTGGTCTGATGCAACAAAAATAGAACTGTTTGGCCATAATGACCATCGTTATGTTTGGAGGAAAAAGGGGGATGCTTGCAAGCCGAAGAACACCACCCCAACCGTGAAGCACGGGGGTGGCAGCATCATGTTGTGGGGGTCCTTTGCTGCAGGAGGAACTGGTGCACTTCACAAAATAGATGGAATCATGAGGTAGGAAAATGATGTGGATATATTGAAGCAACATCTCAAGACATCAGTCAGGAAGTTAAAGCTTGGTCGCAAATGGGTCTTCTCTAGCTTCAACGGTTCAAGAGGTGCTGTTGGTGGGTTATTTTATGCTAATTAATATAGTTTAAGTTGATAAAAGTTTTAAAGAATTTGAAGTTAGGATAACCTTAACATGTGAAAGTTGTTTTGGTGTATCTAGCTTGAACAGATTAAGAGTTACTGTTGGTGAGTTAGATTATGCCATCTTCTGTAAATAAGTCAATCAATCAATACTTTAAATTGCCCGAACTGCATCAGAACATCAAGATGAATATACTGTGTTTTGAATTTTGTTCCTATCAGGAATCAAGGTAAGACCCAAGTGCAGACTGTGTAACAATGTTTATTGGAACCACAGGGGCAGGCAAATGACAGGTCAAGGCAGGTAGGGATCGATAATCCAGAACAGAGTCCAAGTTACAGGACGGCAGGCAGGCTCAGGGTCAGGTCAGGCAAAGGTCAAAAACCAGGAGGATGAGAAAAAGAGAGACTAGGAACAAACACGAGCTGAGAAAACGCTGGTAGGATTGAACAAACAAGACAAACTGGCACAGACAGACAGAAAACACAAGTATAAATACCCCGGGGATAATGGGGAAGATGGGCGACACCTGGAGGGGGGTGGAGACGAGCACAAGGACAGGTGAAACAGATCAGGGCGTGACAGTTCCAGAAATATGGTGCGCTAAAAATAAAATCAGATTAACCTAGCTCGGTGGAGACCCTATGAACCTCAAGAGATAACCAATCCTGTGAATGGGTTAGGCAACTCAGATGTGTATACTTCAACATCAAAGTTAAATAAGGCTGAGGTTTGTGAAGTAGGGTCTTGTAAACAAAAAGGGAGTAATGTAGAGATCGACAGGTCTTTAGCGAAGTCCAGCCAACCTTTTGATATAGGATGCAGTGATGAGTATCAAAACTGTAGCCTGTATCAAAACAAAGAGCATTATGGTAGATGGCATCCAAAGGTTTAAGAGTAGCAGCAATGAAATGTATTTATAAATCCCTTTTTACATCAGCAGATGTCACAAAGTGCTATACAGAAACCCAGACTAAAACCCCAAATGGCAAGCAAAGCAGATGTAGAAGCAAGGTGGCTAGGAAAAACTCCAGAGAAAGGCCAGAATCTAGGAAGAATCCTAGAGAGGAACCAGGCTCTGATATGGGGCCAGTCCTCTTCTGGCTGTGCCAGGTGGAGATTACAAGAATATATGGCCATTTAAGGCCAGATTGTTATTCAAGATGTTTAAACGTTCATAGATGACCAGTAGGGTCAAATAATAAGCAGTGGTTGTAGAGGGTGCAACAGGTCAGTACCTCGGGAGTAAATGTCATTTGGCTTTTCATAGCTGAGCTTTCAGAGGTTGAGACAACAGGTGCGGTAGTGAAAGAGAGTTGAAAACCGCAGGTCTGGGACAAGGTAGTACGTCCGGTGAACAGGTCAGGGTTCCCTAGCCGCAGGCAGAACACTTGAACGGGAGCAACAACACGACCAGGAGGACTGGGGGCAGCCAGGAGGCATCAGGCCAGGTAGTCCTGAGGCATGATCCTAGGGCTCAGGTCCTCCGGGAGGAGAGGGAGAGAGGGAGAGAAAGAGAATTAGAGGGATCATACTTAAATTCACACAGGACACCAGATAAGATGGGAGAATTACACTGTGTATAATAGACTGACCCTAGCCCCCCGGCACATCGACAATTGCAGCATAGATAACGGAGACCGAGACAGGGGTGTTTCGGGGGACACTGTGGCTCTGTCCGACGATACCCCCGCACACGGCCAACCAGGCAGGATATCACCCCACCCACTTTGACAAAGCACAGCCCCCATACCACTAAAGGGATATCAACAGACCAACTTACTACGATGACACAAGGCCCACGAAGATCTCCTCCACTGCACGAGCCCGAGGGGCGCAAACCCAGACAGGAAGATCACGTCTGTGACGCACCCCTCCTAAGAACGGCATGGAAGAGCACTAGTAAGCCAGTGACTCAGCCCACGTAATAGTATCAGAGGCAGAGAATCCCAGTGGAGAGAGGGGAGCAGGCCAGGCAGAGACAGCAATGGCGGTTCGTCGCTCCAGTGCCTTTCTGTTCACCTTCGCACACCTGGGCCAGACTACACTCAATCATAGTACCTACTGAAGAGATTAGTCTTTAGTAATGACTTAAAGATCGAGACCGAGTGTGCGTCTCTCATACGGATAGGCAGACCATTCCATAAAAATGTTGCTCTATAGGAGAAAGCCCTCCCTCCAGCTGTTTGCTTAGAAATTCTAAGGACAATAAGGAGGCATTGTGACCGTAGCGCACTTGTAGGCATGTACGGCAGGACCATATCGGAGAGATAGGTAGGAGCAAGTAGTAGTTAGTAGCCGGAGAGTATAGCATTTCAGTAGTCTAATCTAGAGGTGACAAATGCATGGATTAGCTTTTTTGCATAATTTTTGGACAGAAAGTTTCTGATTTTTGCAATGTTACAAAGATGGAAAAATGCTGTCCTTGAAATATTCTTGATATGTTTGTCAAAAGACAGATCAGGGTCCAAAGTAACACAGAGGTCCTTGACAGTTTTATTTCAAAACGACATTACAACCATCAAGATGAATTGTTAGATCCGACAGCAGATCTCTTTGTTTCTTGGGCCATAGAACTAGCATCTCTGTTTTGTCTGAGTTCAAAAGTAAAACATTTCCTGCCATCCACTTCCTTATGTCTGAAACACAGGCTTCCAGGGTAGGCAATTTTGGGCTTCACTATGTTTCATTGAAACGTGTGTCAGCCGCATAGCAGTGAAAGTTGACATTGTATTTCCCAATGACATCAACAGAGGTAGAATATATAGTGAAAACAATAGAGGTCCCAAAACGGAACCTTGAGGAATGCCGAAACGTACAATTGATTTGTCAGAGGACAAACCATCCACAGAGACAAACTGATATCTTTCCAACAGATAAGATCTAAACCAGGACAGGACTTGTCCACGTAGACCAAATCTCTCCAAAAGAATGTGGTGATCGATGGTGTGAAAAGCAGCACTAAGGTCTAGGAGCACGAGGACAAATGCAGAGTCTTGGTCTGGCGCCATTAAAAGGTAATTTATCACCTTCATGAGTGCAATCTCAGTCTAACATCAGACCAAATTGTTTCATATACATTATTTGTCTTCAGGAAGGCAGTGAGTTACAGCACAACAGCTTTTTTCTACAATTTTTGAGAGGAAGGGCAGAATCGATATAGGACAATAGTTTTTTACATTTCCCAGGTCAAGGTTTGGCTTTTTCAAGAGGCTTTATTACTTCCACTTTTAGTGAATTTGGTACACATCCGGTGGGTAGGGAGCCATACATTATGTTCAACATAGGAGGGCCAAGCACAGGAAGTAGCTCTTTCAGTTGTTTAGTTGGAATAGGATCCAGTATGCAGCTTGACGGATTAGAGGCAATGACTATTTTCATGAATGTGTCAAGAGATACACGATTAAAAAACTTGAGTGTCTCCATTGATCCTAGGTCCTGGTAATTCTGTGCAGACTCAGGACAACTGAGCTTTGGAGAAATATGCAGATCAAATAAAATTGTATTCGTCACATGAGTGAAATGCTTACACACAAACCCTTAAACAACCCTGCAGTTGTAAGAAAAATAAGTGTTAAGTAAAAAATAGATAAGTAAAAAATAAAAGTAACAAATAATTAAATAGCAGCAGTAAAATAACAGTAGTGAGGCTATATACAGAGGGGTACCGGTACAGAGTCGATGTGCGTGGGCACCGGTTAGTCGAGGTAATATGTACACGTAGGTAGAGTTAAAGTGACTATGCATAGATAATAAACAGAGAGTAGCAGCAGCGTAAAAGAGGGGGGGCAATGCAAATAGTCTGGGTAGCCATTTTATTAGCTGTTCAGGAGTCTTATGGCTTGGGGATAGAAGCTTTTAAGAAGACTTTTGGACCCAGACTTGGCGTTGCGGTACAGCTTGCTGTGCGGTAGCAGAGAGAACAGTCTATGACTAGGGTGGCTGGAGTCTTTGACAAACTCTCAGACCTTCCTCTGACATCGCCTGGTATAGAGGTCCTGGATGGCAGGAAGCTTGGGCCGTAAGCTCTGCCCTCTGTAGTGCCTTGCAGTCGGAGGCCAAGCAGTTGCCGGGGATGCAACCAGTGCTCTCGATGGTGCAGCTGTAAAAAAAATCGAGGATCTAAGGACTCATGCCAAATCTTTTCAGTCTCCTGAGGGGAATAGGCTTTGTTGTGCCCTCTTCACGACTGCCTTGGTGTGTTTGGAACATGATAGTTTGTTGGTGATGTGGACACCGAGGAACTTGAAGCTCTCAACTTCCTCCACTACAGCCCCGTTGATAAGAATGGGGGCGTGCTCGTCCTCCTTTTCCTGTAGTCCACAATCATCTCCTTTGTCTTGATCACATTGAGGAAGAGGTTGTTATCCTGGCACCACATGGCCAGGTCTCTGACCTCCTCAAAGAGGAGTCCATCATTTGCTTTCTAATGATCATGATCTTTTCATTGAACAAGTGAAACCTATCCTCTCTTTTCGAACGCTGCTTTTTAGTTAGCTTTGCAACATTATCAAAAATACATTTTGGATTGTTCTTATTCTCCTCAATTAGGTTAGTAAAATAGGAGGATCGAGCAGCAGTGACTGCTCTTCGATATTGTACAGTACTGTCTTTCCAAGCTAGTCTGAAGACTTCCAGATTGGTGGAGCACCAGTTCCATTCCAATTTAGGAGCTGCACTTTGATAAATAATATTACCATAATCAAGAACAGATAGAAAGGTAGACTGTGTTCTCTGGCGCTCAAGGGAGCCAGGCTGCCCATCATTATGCACACCTGTCACCATTGTTACGCGCATCAGCCGCTTCTTTGGACTCCACTGGACTCCATCACTTTATCTGTCCAATCCTGAGTTTGATCCCCATGTCAGCATTAATGTTGTCATGTGTCCCTTGTCCAGACGTTGTTCGTGTTTTGTTTCCTGTCTGTTTATTCATTCAATATTCACTCCCTGTACTTGCTTCTCGTCTCCCAGCGTCTGTTTTTACAGAATGCTGACACCAATATTGGAAGCATCAGGGAGTTTTTAATAGTTTTTTGTTTTGGTTGGTGACGTCAGGTCCGGGTGCCGCTGTCGATGGAACCGGGGATGCCACAGCTGGCTTGTCGGGCTCCCACGCCTCAGCCGGCTCGTCCAGCTCTCACGCCTCCGTCAGGCTCGCCTAGGTAGGATGCCAGGTGGCTCCCCTAGAAGGGGGGTACTATCACGCCTGCTCCCGCTCGCCCTCTCTGGTGCTCGAGGGTGCCAGCCTGCCCATCATTACGCACAACTGTCACCATCGTTACGTGCATCAACGCTTCATTGGACTCACCTGGGCTCCATCACTTTATGGATTGTCTCCTCTTTATTGGTCTATTCTTCAGTTTGATCCCCATGTCAGCATTAATGACGTTATGTGTCCCTTGTCCAGACGCTGTTCATGTTTTGTTTCCTGTCTGTTTTTTATGAAATATTCACTCCCTGTACTTGCTTCTCGTCTCCCAGCGTCTGTCCTTACAGACTGAATAATCAGATTTTTACTGCTTAGAAAAATGCATCATCTGTTTCTGTAGAAAAAGCCAACTTTAAATCTTAGCTTCTTAACCATCTCATCTATATGTTTTTTAAACATCAAATCCATATCAATCCAAATGCCTAAGTATTTATATGCGGGAACACATTCGACTGAAGAACCATCTAATGATGAACATGTAGTTACTCTGAAACACTCTTATGAGAGTTTAAAAACAACAGGTATTTTATTTTTCCCGTATTAAGCACAAGAGATTCCTGCATAGCTATACAATCTGACTGTAGTTTTGACACAGCCAGATCAACAGTCAGGGTAATATCATACATAATAGTATCATCCAAATACAGATGAAATGTACCATTTTTAACAGATTGACCAATGGTGTTTATATAAATAGTGAAGAGAACAGGTCCCAAAATCGACCCCTGTGGTACACCTTTATGTACTTCAAGAAATTCAGATTTAACCCCATCAATCACAACAGCCTGAGTTCTGTCAGATAATCATGAACCCATGAACAGGTGTCTGAGCTCAGGCCTATCAAGGACAACTTATTTAATAAAATAGCATGATCAACAGTATCAAAAGCTTTTGACAAGTCCACAAACAAAGCAGCACATTTAATTTTAGTGTCTAAAGGATTGAGGAGATCATTACCAAGTAATGTGGTTGCTGTCATTGTGCTATACCCAGGTCTAAACCCTGATTGGTTTACATTCAAAATGCATTTCTCAGATAAAAAAGAGCAAAGTTGTACATTTACCAATGATCAAGAATCTAAGCTAGACAAGGAATCTTTGAAATGGGGCGATGATGATAAAAATCACTACTATCTCCGTCCTTATGGCGTGGCAGCACAAGAGCTGATTTCCATACTTTTGGAGTATTTCCTGAAAACAATGTAAAATAATACATGTGGGTTATTGAGCCAACAGTGATGGGTGCTGCACACTTAAACAGACCAGGATCCAATTGGTCGGCCCCTGTGGATTTCTTGTTGTCTATTGCTAGCAAAGCATCCAGGACTGTATATAGCCTCGTTATTTTTATTGTGTTACCTTTTATTATTTTTTACTTTAGTTTATTTGGTAAATATTTTCTTTCCTATTCTTGAACTGCAGTGATGGTTAAGGGCTTGTAAGTAAGCCTTTCACGGTAAGGTCTACACTTGGCGCATGTGACTAATAAAGTTTGATTTGATTTGACATATTTGTTAAAAGCCTTCAAAGAAAAGGATTTGACAGTTTTCCAGAATTTAGCCGGGTTCCCATTACAATCTGAATGAGCGGTTACATAATAATAAGATTTTGCCTTTCTGATTTGTCTTACACAATGATTCCTCAGTTGCTTAAAAGCTTGCCAGTCCAGGCCTAAGCCTGTGTTCCTGGCCTTGACCCAAGCATCATCTCTTTTAGAGATTGACTTCTGATAATTCCGGAGTGTACCAGGCATTCAATCTACCTTTAACCCTTGTTTTTTTGAAGGGAGCATGATTATCCCTAAAGGTTAGAGCGTTGGACTAGTAACCGGAAGGTTGCAAGTTCAAACCCCCGAGCTGACAAGGTACAAATCTGTCGTTCTTCCCCTGAACAGGCAGTTAACCTGTCACGCCTTGGTCTTAGTATTTTGTGTTTTCTTTAATTATTTGTTCAGGCCAGGGTGTGACATGGGGTTATTGTATTGTCTTATTGTTTTTTTTTGTAGGCATTGGGATTGTGGTTGATTAGGGGTGTGTCGAGTGTAGGCTTGGCTGCCTGAGGCGGTTCTCGATCAGGGTCAGGTGCTTCTCGTTGCCTCTGATTGGGAACCGTGTTTAGGTAGCCTGAGTTCGCTTTGTATTTGGTGGGTGATTGTTCCTGTCTCTGTGTAGTGTTCACCAGATAGGCTGTATTAGGTTGGTGGGTGATTGTTCCTGTCTCTGTGTAGTGTTCACCAGATAGGCTGTATTAGGTTGGTGGGTGATTGTTCCTGTCTCTGTGTAGTGTTCACCAGATAGGCTGTATTAGGTTGGTGGGTGATTGTTCCTGTCTCTGTGTAGTGTTCACCAGATAGGCTGTATTAGGTTGGTGGGTGATTGTTCCTGTCTCTGTGTAGTGTTCACCAGATAGGCTGTATTAGGTTGGTGGGTGATTGTTCCTGTCTCTGTGTAGTGTTCACCAGATAGGCTGTATTAGGTTGGTGGGTGATTGTTCCTGTCTCTGTGTAGTGTTCACCAGATAGGCTGTATTAGGTTGGTGGGTGATTGTTCCTGTCTCTGTGTAGTGTTCACCAGATAGGCTGTATTAGGTTTCACGTTCCGTTTGTTGTTTTTTTGTATTTATAGTTATTTCATGTACCGTCACTTTTTTCATTAAAGACATGAGTAACCACCACGCTGCCTTTCGGTCCGACTCTCTTTCTACAAACGAAGAACGCCGTTACAGAATCACCCACCACACACGGACCGAGCGGCGTGGTTACAGGCAGCGACCGCAGGAAAAGCGAAAGGAGGACGTTATGGACAGCAATGGCATGGAGTATACGACGTGGGAAGAAATCGACAGGTGGGCGGCCGACCCAGAGAGAGTGCAGGAGCCCGCATGGGATTCGCTGGAGCAGTGCGAAGAAGGCTATAGGCGAATGGAGTTGGAGAAACAGACACGGCGGCGCAGAGCGAAACCCGAGAGTCACCCCAAAAAATTTATTGGGGGGGGGGGGGCTCAGAGGGAGAGTGGCTGAGTCAGGAGATGGACCTGAGCCAACTCTCCTTGTTTATCGTGAGGAGCCAAGGAGGAGACCAGAACCAGAGCCGGTGTTAGAGGTGAGCGAAGCAGAGACTGTGAAGGAGTTAATGGGGAAAGTGGAGTGGAGAGTAATGAGGGAGTTGCTAGCTTGGTGCTATAGATATCATATTCGTCCGACAGATCGTGTCGGGGATTTGATGGCACCTGAGTTAGCGCTCCATACTCGTCCTGAGGTGCGTGTTAGTCGGCTGGTGAAGTTGGTGCCAGCCTCACGCACCAGGCCTCCTGTGCACATCCCTAGCCTTGCACATCCTGTGCCACCTCCACACACCAGTCCTCCGATAGCAGCTCCCCGCACCAGGCTTCCTGTGCGTGTCCTCGCTCCAGTATCACCAGTGCCCGCACCACGCATCAGGCCTACAGTGCGCCTCGCCTCTCCTGCGCTGTCGGAGTCTCCCGCCTGTTCAGCGCAGCCAGCGTTTTCCTCCTCTCCTGCGCTGCCGGAGCCTCCTGCCTGTTTGAAGCAGCCTGAGCTGCCAGTCTGCAGGGTCCTGTCAGTCTGCAAGGAGCAGCCAGTCTGCAGGGAGCTGCCAGTCTGCAAAGAGCTGCCAGTCTGCAGGGTGCTGTCAGCCTGCATGGAGCAGTCAGAGCTGTCACTCTGCAGGGAGCTGTCAGTCTGCAGGGAGCTGTCAGTCTGCAAGGAGCTGTCAGTCTGCAAGGAGCTGTCAGTCTGCAAGGAGCTGCCAGTCTGCAAGGAGCTGCCAGTCTGCAAGGAGCTGCCAGGCTGCAGGGAGCTGTCAGTCTGCAAGGAGCTGCCAGTCTGCAAGGAGCTGCCAGTCTGCAAGGAGCTGTCAGCCTGCATGGAGCAGTCAGAGCTGTCAGTCTGCATGAAGCAGCCAGTCTGCAGGGAGCTGTCAGTCTGCAAGGAGCTGCCAGTCTGCAAGGAGCTGCCAGTCTGCAAGGAGCTGCCAGTCTGCAAGGAGCTGTCAGCCTGCATGGAGCAGTCAGAGCTGTCAGTCTGCAAGGAGGTGCCAGTCTGCAGGGTGCTGTCAGCCTGCATGGAGCAGTCAGAGCTGTCAGTCTGCATGAAGCAGCCAGAGCTGCCAGTCTGCAAGGAGCTGTCAGCCTGCATGGAGCAGTCAGAGCTGTCAGTCTGCATGAAGCAGCCAGAGCTGTCACTCTGCAAGGAGCTGCCAGGCTGCAGGGAGCTGTCAGTCTGCAAGGAGCTGTCAGTCTGCAAGGAGCTGCCAGTCTGCAAGGAGCTGCCAGGCTGCAGGGAGCTGTCAGTCTGCAAGGAGCTGCCAGTCTGCAAGGAGCTGTCAGCCTGCATGGAGCAGTCAGAGCTGTCAGTCTGCATGAAGCAGCCAGAGCTGTCAGTCTGCAAGGAGCTGCCAGTCTGCAAGGAGCTGCCAGTCTGCAAGGAGCTGCCAGTCTGCAAGGAGCTGCCAGTCTGCAAGGAGCTGCCAGGCTGCAGGGAGCTGTCAGTCTGCAAGGAGCTGCCAGTCTGCAGGGTGCTGTCAGCCTGCATGGAGCAGTCAGAGCTGTCAGTCTGCATGAAGCAGCCAGAGCTGCCAGTCTGCAAGGAGCTGTCAGCCTGCATGGAGCAGTCAGAGCTGTCAGTCTGCATGAAGCAGCCAGAGCTGTCACTCTGCAAGGAGCTGCCAGGCTGCAGGGAGCTGTCAGTCTGCAAGGAGCTGTCAGTCTGCAAGGAGCTGTCAGTCTGCAAGGAGCTGCCAGTCTGCAAGGAGCTGCCAGTCTGCAAGGAGCTGCCAGGCTGCAGGGAGCTGCCAGGCTGCAAGGAGCTGCCAGTCTGCAAGGAGCTGTCAGCCTGCATGGAGCAGTCAGAGCTGTCAATCTGCATGAAGCAGCCAGAGCTGTCAGTCTGCAAGGAGCCGCCAGTCTGCAAGGAGCTGCCAGTCTGCAAGGAGCTGCCAGTCTGCAGGGAGCTGCCAGTCTGCAAGGAGCTGCCAGTCTGCAAGGAGCTGTCAGCCTGCATGGAGCAGTCAGAGCTGTCAGTCTGCATGAAGCAGCCAGAGCTGCCAGTCTGCAAGGAGCTGTCAGCCTGCATGGAGCAGTCAGAGCTGTCAGTCTGCATGAAGCAGCCAGAGCTGTCAGTCTGCAAGGAGCTGCCAGGCTGCAGGGAGCTGTCAGTCTGCAAGGAGCTGTCAGTCTGCAAGGAGCTGTCAGTCTGCAAGGAGCTGCCAGTCTGCAAGGAGCTGTCAGCCTGCATGGAGCAGTCAGAGCTGTCAGTCTGCAAGGAGCTGCCAGTCTGCAGGGTGCTGTCAGCCTGCATGGAGCAGTCAGAGCTGTCAGTCTGCATGAAGCAGCCAGAGCTGCCAGTCTGCAAGGAGCTGTCAGCCTGCATGGAGCAGTCAGAGCTGTCAGTCTGCATAGAGCAGCTAGATACGCCAGTCCGCCATGATCTTCTAGATCTGCCAGTCAACCAGATTCTTCCAGATCAGCCTGTCAACCAGAATCTTCCAGATCTGCTAGTCAACCAGAATCTTCCAGATCTGCTAGTCAACCTGAAATCTTCCAGGTCCGCCAGCCAGCCAGGATCTACCGGAGCCTACTACCTACCTGAGCTTCATCTCAGTACTGGGCTTCCTCTCAGTACTGGGCTTCCTCTCAGTACTGGGCTTCCTCTCAGTACTGGGCTTCCTCTCAGTACTGGGCTTCCTCTCAGTACTGGGCTTCCCCTCAGTTCCGGGCTGCCCCTCAGTTCCGGGCTGCCCCTCAGTCCCGAGCTGCCTCAGTCCCGAGCTGCCCCTCAGTCCCGAGCTGCCCCTCAGTCCCGAGCTGCCCCTCAGTCCCGAGCTGCCCCTCAGTCACGAGCTGCTCCTCAGTTCTGTGGGGTTCTGGGTGAGGGCTATTAGGCCATGGTCGGCGGCGAGGGTGGATTATCCCAGGACGCGAAGGGGAGGAACTATGACATTTATGGAGTGGGGTCCACGTCCCGAGCCGGAGCCGCCACCATGGACAGACGCCCACCCGGACCCTCCCTATGGTTTTGAGGTGCGTCCGGGAGTCCGCCTTTCTACAAACGAAGAACGCCGTTACATAACCCACTGTTCCTAGGCTGTCATTGAAAATAAGAATTTGTTATTAACTGACTTGCCTAGTTAAATAAAGGTAAAAATAAAAAATATAAAAAATAGCTGAAATACAATGAAGGTCACTAAAATAAAGATAATGTAAAAAAGCCTGTTTACTGAAGAAGTTTTTAAAGCTCCTCTCTGTGATGACATGAGGCTCAGATTTTTGTATTCTCACATCTCTAACACACAACTGGGCAATTGTCACTAATGTCTTGGGCGAAGACACCAGTAGAAACATACTTCTCTTGTGTATTTGTTAAAATAAGATCAATCAGAGTTAACTTTGAAGGATATTTAGGGTTGGGCCGTGTAGGCTTAGTCACCAGCTATGCTAGGTTTAGATCATTACACATGTTTTAGATTGTCTGAAGCCTGCGTTTCCCAATCACAATGTAGGTCAACCAGGATAATAACTTCTGATTTAGTAAAAGAAGACAACAAACTAGTTAACTCCTCGAGTGCACAAAGGTTAGCTGGGGGAGGACGGTAGATCCGTATAACAGTTATGGATACATTTTTCCCAAGACAAAGGCTTAAAGATAGTGGCTCAACATTTTTTTGGCAAGGGAAATGGATTTCAATAAAGAAACAAATACTTTATTTTATTTTATAAAAATGGCCACCTCTACCCTGTCTGTCAGCTCTGAACACATTATAACCCTCAACATTAATATCAGAGTTCAGAATGTTCCCAGAGATCCAAGTTCCAGTCAATACCAGAATGTCTGGATACGCTGTAATGTCTCAATTTGCTTACTCTGGATGTTCAGCCCAGACATGTATTTCTCAATAAGTTGACAGTTTCCACATTGGAAATTTGGAAAGTCAGTATTATCCCAGAACTGTACAAAATAGGTGCAGCTCCTATGAAACGTTCACCGTAGTCTCTGAAAACTTTATATAGTTATAGTTGATACAAGTTTTAAATAATCTGAAGTTAGGATAGCCTGAATGTTTTAAAGGTATTGTAGCTTATTTGGCCAAGGAGCAGGACCATTTTGACTAACTACCTCTGTATTCCTGTGGTTCGCATTCAAACTCATGTTAATTTATGCAAATTCTAAATGGTCATATTTCAAAAAGTCTTTATAGTATAACAAATCTTTTAACAAGCAGTCTGAATATCTCAACGTTGGTTGGAGTTGATAAGCTTAAACGGAGAAAGAGGAGATGGAAGATATTTTTACCATTCTAGCCGATGGCCCATTTTAGCCATTGAAATGCATGTGTATACATAGCAACATATCCATTTGGGCTGCTCAATGATGAGACATGAGAGCTGTTAGCTGACGTTAGCTAGCTACTTTTCATCACTCTAAACTCAGACAAAAAGCTGTAACTTTGGATTGGTAGAAGATAATTATGTTCTGATTCCTGATTTGAATAGCAGAGAAGTAGACCAAGATGTCAGACTGTATACGTTTTTGTCTAAAGTCCTGCGTAAGTGGTAAAAATTCTGTTGTTTGGAAAAAGTTGGGGAAAAAGTGTTAATGTGGTTACTAATACAGCTGTATCGTTTATATCGGTAGGAGATATTTTTTTTCTGACTTCAGATTGGAATAGCAGCGAAGCAGAAAAAGATGTCATACTGGCTAGCTTTTTGTCTAACTTGTTGGGAAAGTGGTAAAAATGTCAGTTGTTTATAAAAAGTTAGAGAAAATGTTGTTGATACGGTTATTTAAACAGCTGTAATGTTTAATCGGTTCCAGATAATTAGTTATGATTTCAATAGCAGAGAAGTACTGGAAGATTTCATTCTAACTTTTTATTTAATCTGTTGGGAAAGTGGTCAAAGTAGCTGATGAGTCAAAAGTTAAATTGTTTACAGTGAATAAAATAGAATGTTGGGAGTGATGATGTCACAATGTGACATTTAGAATGCAAAGGAAATCCCATGAAAGTGGACAAAAAAAGGACAAAAAGTTAAATAATTTAAAAAGTATTAAAGATATATCCCAAATTGTATGCAAACACACTATTCCAGACTAGTCTACACGTTTTAAAGTTTGAACGGTATTTCTAGCTTAAACAGGGTAAGAGGAGTAGCGTTGAAAAGAATAATAATAACTATGTGTCCAAAATCAATTGTACAATATCTAAAATGTGGGTGCTGTCGCAAGCCACACTAACAAACAGGAATTCTTCTGTGTAGCTGTAATGACTGAGGGATATGTTCTCTTTAGAAGGCAGATGCAATTTATTATGTTTTTATATGACTATGGTAAGTTGAATTTCCCCTCATCTAGCCTACATATTAATTAAATGAAACTGTCTGGTTAATTAACTGTCTGGTTCACAGATGTTCAGTTCAAATCACAATGATGTCATCCTCCATGTTCATCATGTCCTTTAAAACTCCTATTTTTAAATGTCTGGAATGAACGGGTTTTGCTGTTAAAGAGACAAATATTTTCCACATTGCCTTTGTCATCTCCCGTGGGCAGATTCTGCGTGTAGACCAAAGAATCTGCCGGGACTGAATTGGATGTGTGAGATAATGTGCTGCAGTCTTTGGGCCAATCTTAGTTTTTTTCGTCACTGGTTAAATGGACATATCAGGATTGGGCGAAGGCGGTGCTTACAGTGCTTAGCTTCTAGTGGATCGGGGTGGGGGGCTTTGGTTGAGAGTTTCCTTTTGTGAGAATCGAGACTTCGCAAACCACCAGAACTCTCAATTTCTAACACGTATAGACCCAGAAGTTAATCACGTAGCTGACCAAATTATGGAAGATTTTACTTCTGGGTTAACCAAGATTATCTGCTGTGGAAAATGTGTTAAGGAAATGTAATTTGTGTGTGAAAGAGAGCGACCCAGCTCTTCGTGTTTGCTGGTAGCGCCCCCAGTTAAAGTTGAATAAGGCAGTCCAAGAGATGACACACGCAGGAACTTTATTCACACACACACACACACACACACACACTGCTGGAGATGTACATGGGGATAAATCTGTAATTCAGAAATGAAAGGAACAATAAATATACTGTAAATAGAGCAGTAGTGGATGGATATGATGAGCTAAAACCGTGTAATAGCATAGAACTACAATAGCACAATTAGTAAGGACTGTATATGATAACCAGGTATTGCATAGTAATGCATTAATGCATTCATTGCTAGCAATAATAAGGAGCAGTGTTGATGTAAACACTGAGAGCTAGGCATTCCTAGCCAGCCCGACAAACAAACACCCCACATGCTGGAAAATAGTCCTACAGTGCCCTAGGCAGGGAAATTGATAATAATGTGAGACTGTGAAAGGTGGTTAATTCTGAGATCCATGAGTGACTTAAGGACAGCTCACAGTCACACTCTCCAACAAAGGGAGTACTCGCCATATATAAAAGCACTATGGAAAAGCCTCTTAGAACTGAACCCAGTCAATGGTTTGATTGGTGTATTATGGACATGTGTAAAGCTAGGTAAACTGATGGAGAGGGAGAGAGCAGAGAGAGAATATGACCACAATGTAATTGAGCAACGCGCCCCATGCCTGAACCCCAATTATTTACCCTGGGCATCCTAATCCCCAGAACAGGTTTGTCACGCTCTGAGGTGATCTGTGAGGTGCTCTTTCTACACTTACCACACCGACCCCTCAATTTGGTCAGTTCCTTACTACATGAATAAATCCGGTGCACATTTTTTGTAGTAATCGTACACACACACGCACCAACGTTGTCATCTTCTCTGGCCCAGTAAAAAACATAATTATCCACTTCCAGAGGACAACATTAGGACTAAACACATTTCAGGCACCTGGTGTACTGATCATAAACCATTCATCATGCATCTGCTACTAATTTGAGATTTAACACAATAGTGGGAGCCAGTGTGAAGCTGTGCATCATAAACATGTCCATCAAAAACAGCATTTGCGTTTTCCATGTGTTTGTAGCTGCGTTGTCAAACTGCTTGAAGAGATTCGGATGACTATGTAAGCAATTGTCTGAGGATGGTGCTGGACCATCTGGCATAAAAAGGGGACAGTTTCATGAAAAAGCTTCCAATAAAGGTTCCATTCCAGGCATGTCACATATTTGTGCAAAACACAGAGCCCTAGTATGACAGTCTAGGATGATGAATGAGTCTGCTATGCTTCATCCCAATGAGAGTTGGCTGACCTAAGCTATTATTTTTGTCAAATACAGTAATTGTTAAAGTTAGGATTGGGGTAGGTTTTAACTGGTTTAAGATCTGGGCCCTTATTCACAAAGAGGCCCATGGAGTGCTGATCTAGGATCAGTCCTTCCTGTCCATGTATTCTTATTAAATGTGATATAAAAGGCTGAACTGACCCTAAATCAGCACTCCAACTCTGAGACATTTGATACACAAGGGACTGTTCTAAGGGACTATCTCTCCCATTGACCATTAAAGAAGGGTTTGATCTGATGGGTTGAGTGATGCAGAAACCAATTTCATAAATTGCCTGACTGGAAAATCAGCCTGGCTGTCCATGTCTGAAAGTCTCCTGTACTTTTAGTGTGCATCCCAAATGGCACCCTATATAATGCACTCCTTCTGACCAAGGCCCTTGTCAAAAGTGGTGCACTATAAAGGGAATAGGGTGCCATTTGGCATGAAGCATTTGCGAAATGAAAATCCCTCCTAAAAAGGCTCAGAGCTCTATGGTCCTGAGCTGAGAACGCCTTGAAGTGAAACCCTGTTTTGGAAATCCTTTAGCCTCAAAGTTAAGCAGGATTCTTAATCCAGTGAGTTTGTAGCAGCAATAGAAACCTCAAAAGAAAGGAAGAAAGGTCACATGAAAATTGTTCATCGGTAATACAGTACTTCCGCCTGGGAAAGTTTCCTTAAATCAGTTTGAATAAAACATCAAATCATACTGTACAGTTGGATCCACGACAACATGCATTTAGCATATACAGGCCTAGAAGTGGAGGAATTGAAATGACTCCAGATGTTAGACTCTCCAATTGGCATTCATTACCTTCTCCTCTCATAACAGTATCAGTATCAGTATCATATCAGATATCCAAATGTCATCTATCAAAAGCATCCATATCTAGTATCAGCCATTTTAATAAATATACATGTCAATGATTATAATTGAGCAAATTAGGCAAAGTGAAAGTTGATTGAAGTCAGGTTATACATGTTCCTTAACAACCATTATGACATGAAAGATTGCTATAGAACAAATATGTTAAAGGAAAATCCCACCCAAAAACTTTATTTTTGAATTTGTTTCATTAATCCATTGTTGACAGTACCAAAACGTTTTGCTTCTCAGCAATCAAGTTTAAGATATATAACTTTCAAAATAAAGAAATGATAACGTTTCAGGAGAAGACCCAGATGCAGACAGTGTCAAAGTAACAAAAGTTTATTACAAGAACAGGGGGCAGGCAAACGACAGGTCAAGCAAGGGTAGGCAGAGGTCAGTAATCCAGATCAGAGTTCATAAGGTGCAGAACGGCAGGCAGTCTCGGGGTCAGCGCAGGCAAAGGTCAATAATCTAGGGTGGAGTGACAAGATACAGAACAGCAGGCAGGCTCAGGGCAGGCAGAGTGGTCAAAATCGGGAAAACTAGAAAACAGGAATTAGAAAAAGACAGGAGCAAGGGGAAAACACACTTGCAACAGACAAACAGAGAACACAGGTATAAATACACTGGGGAAAATGGGGAAGGTGGGCGACACCTAGAGGGGGTGGAGACAAGCACAAAGACAGGTGTAACAGATGTGACAGAAATGTGACAGAATGTGACAGAAATAATCCCTGTATGATGCTGTGTTTTGCATCATATGATGCAAAAAGCATCATACAATGATGATTTCTGTATTTTGAAAGTTCAACTTCCAGAGGACGTCCTCCTTCCTATCAGAGCCCTTGCATCATGAACTGACATGTTGTCCCCCCAATTTGGTGAGTAGTTGACTCAAAGAGACAATAGTTGAACAGTTTTAAAATACATATCTTCAAAAATGAAGGAGAAGCAAAAGAGGGATTCTTTTTTTTTTCAATTACTTAGCTAGTGTAAGCAGCTAGCTAGTTTAGCCTACTGAAACACCCGACTCAAACAGAGAGGGATGTCATGTTAACTAGCTGGCTATGGTTATCCAAACCTGGAGCTTTTCCAAGTTAAGGTAAGCTTTTGGTTTTATTAATTTATTGCCACCGGGTACCTGCTAAACTGCTTGATGACTACACTAGACTGCATGATTGTAGCGGGTTTACTAACGTGTTAGTTCTAGTAGCTATGTTGACTTTGACATTAACGAGAAGGAATTATACAACGTGCAAAACTGCGCCCAGCCCGCCACAGGAGTCGCTGGTGCGCGATGAGACAAGGATTTCCCTACCGGCCAAACCCTCCCTAACCCGGGCGACGCTAGGCCAATTGTGCGGCCGCGACCGGGAGGTCCGTGGGGCGACCGGGAGGTCCGTGGGGCGACGCACAATTGGCCTAGCACGGTGTTTCCTCCGACACATTGGTGCGGCTGGCTTCCGGGTTGGATGGCGTTGTGTTAAGAAGCAGTGCGGCTTGGTTGGGTTGTGTATCGGAGGACGCATGACTTTCAACCTTCGTCTCTCCTGAGCCCGTACGGGAGTTGTAGCGATGAGACAAAATAGTAGCTACTTAAACAATTGGACACCACGAAATTGGGGAGAAAAAGGGGTAAAAAAAAACTGTGGAGAAGATGGAGCGAACCATTACCTCATACGTGAAGAAATGGCTGGGTGTCCTACGATGCCTGAGTAACATCGGCCTCTATGGCAAAGGGGTCCTTGAACTACCTCTTACAAGTCTAACGGAGGAGTACAAGTGCTCTAAAGTAAGACTTCAGATGACATTGAAGGACTTCAAAGACCAGATCATTAGCAAGGCTGCACCTCCCTTACAAACTGGATGGAAATGGACATCATCCAAGGCTGTGCAGCAAGCAACATCAGCCCTGAGACACCAAGACATTATGGGGAATTTCCAGCCTGGAAGAGGAGGCTTTGGCCTGGCAGCAAGCAAACCAACGTTCCATAAGGCAACAACATCTGAAGGGCAATGGATGCGGTGGGAAGTCCTGGAGAGGAGAAAGATCAACTGGAATGAGCTTTGGCAAATGGAGGCAAGCATCATCAGCTTCATCATAAGAGTTGTTTATGATGTGCTTCCATCACCAAAAAACCTACATCAATGGTATGGCAAGGACCCGACCTGCCCCCTCTTCCCAGCTCCAGCAACTCTCAGGCATATAATGACAGGTTGCAAGACCAGGCTCCAAGGCCACTACATCAGGTCCTCAAGAGCCTGGCTGCAGCACTTGAGACCAAGAGGAGTGCAACCAATTCATTACCTCCAAAAACAAGCAATCCCATCAAAACCTCAACATTCATCTGGGAGGGACAGAAAAGGCCCAAGCATCCTCCTACAAAGCCAGAAACTGGACACCTAGCCATGGCCCGGGGCTGGAAGATGCTTGTCGATATTGGCCAGCAACTAATTTTTCCACCTGAGATTGCTTCTACCAACCTTAGGCCAGACATTGTACTCTGGTCCCCTTCACGAAAGGCTGTGTACATCATAGAGCTCACAGTCCCGTCGGGAAAACTCTGTTGAAGAAGCCTACGAGCGTAAGAAACTGCGTTGCACAGAGTTGGCAGCAGACGCAACTCAGCGTGGCTGGAATGCAAAATTCTGGCCAGTTGAAGTGGGATGCAGAGGATTCGTGGCTTCTTCCACCATCCGGTTGCTGAAAGAACTTGGAATCCATGGACAGGCTCTGCGGCAGACCGTCAGAGCAGTTTCTCAAGCAGCTGAAATAGGCAGCCAGTGGATCTGGATCAAACGGAAGGACCCTTGCTGTGCTATAACTTCATGATCCCCCACCCCCACCTGAGAACCCAATTCAGATCCCTCCAATTTGAGGAGGGCATATGAGGTATGCGGTCAGCTGTAGGGCTGGCTCAAGGAAGAGGACGCCCCTGCTTTGCATAGTCCCATGGGAAATCTTAATTGGGCATGGGACACAAGCTAAGGCTTGATCACCCTTTACCTGGCCACCTTTGGTGAGGGTGTTTAGTGATTAAAGGCCAAAACACCCACTGATTCGAAGGCACACTACTGAGGATGTGTCCCAAAATTGTCATCTTAACCCAGTCTAAGAAATAAACCTTCAATGCCACTCTGTCAACATCACGACAAATCTCATGTGAGTATATACCATCTATTGGCACAATGGACAGTTTTTAACATCTCGTCCCGTGGTTTATGATTCTGATTCACACCCTAGATCAGCTAGATGTAAGCAAGAGTGTGAAAAATCACTTTTGGTTGTTTGAAAAGGAAATAATCTCCAAAATATAATTTTTCTTTTAACAAGCCTTAGAAAGTTGGTTGCAATTTCAGTTTAATCCACCCGAAAAGACAGAAGAAATAATACAACAAATATTGTGGTTAAACTCAAATATATTATTTGATTAAAAAAAAAAGTTTAAAAAAGGTATAATTTTTGTGAATGATATCATAAATAGTACTGGTGGAGTTATGTCACAGAAGTAGCTAACACAGACATATGGAAATGTCTGCTCTACCCAAAATTACAACCAACGAATTGCAGCATTACCACAAAAATGGGGGCAAGTAGAAGGGGAAAAAAGGAACTTGTATGTCAGCCCTGTATTAAAGAACATAAATGGCTAAAAAAGTGTGATAAATAAAAAAATATACCGATTTCATTTAAGGACCAAAAAACTGACAGCTGTGCCATGTAAATTGCTAAATAGTTGGGAAGAGATTCCATGGCACATGGTTTATGAATTGATACGCAAAACACTGGGATGTTATATATATATGGGCGATACAATCTTCCCAGCTCTGCAGATTTTGCTGTGAGGAGGCAGAGTCATTAGCTCATTCATTTTGGTATTGTCCATATGTAGCTTGTTTTTGGTCACAGGTCCAGGAATGGCTGAAGAATTGCAACATTTGCCTAGAACTAACGCTGCAGACAGCAATACTGGGTGATTTGAAATGTCATAGTCAATCAATAATATAATAATTATTTTAGCAAAAATGTTTATTTTTAATTTACAATCCGTAGAAGATATGAGAATAGAAAGGTTCAGTACCTTTGTGAAGCATCACAGCAGAGTTGAAAGATATATGGCAAATAGAAATCCAAAATGGATGGTGTTAAGATATAGATGGAAGGGATTGAATGGAGCTGAAGGGTGGGACTAATAACAACAAGATAACACTTGTAAAACATACGGGGTCTGTAAAATGTATATAGGTTCAGAAATGTTGTGAAATAGCACAGTTACAAATAGAAATCAACCTGGATGGACATCAGAAATAGAGGAAGGACTAAAAACAAACTAAATATTACTATTGTAAAATAGATTGTCTGTAAAATGTGTATAAGATGTATAAACTGAAGGTAGAAGCCTAAGTGTTGTTTATTAGTTTACTCCAATTGGGGAAGGGTGGTAGGGCTTTCGGGGAATAATAAAGGTATATAAAAAATCTAAAAAAGTAGGTATGTCTATATAGGTATGTGGTATGTATATGAATATATGGGGCGCAGGGTAGCCTAGTGGTTAGAGCGTTGGACTAGTAACCGGAAGGTTGCAAGTTCAAATCCCCGAGTTGACAAGGTACAAATCTGTGGTTCTGCCCCTGAACATTTGGGGCAGAACCATCATTGAAAATAAGATTTTGTTCTTAACTGACTTGCCTAGTTAAATAAAGGTTAAAAAAATATGTGTATGTATATAAAAATAGAAGAGTGTGCAAGACGGTATTGAATGTGTCACTGTGTCACCATTTTCTCTCGACTTGTAAACTGTAATTCATAGGCTAGGCTGTAGCAATCTCATGATGGGTATAGGGAAAATCTGTGTTTTTATTGTAATACATGTGAATTATGAGGATTTGTTTGAGGGATGTGTTGCTACAGTACTAAGTAATGGGAACATTAACACTGTGTTAATCATTGGCCATTAGTATTTGGTATTTATAGATTGCAAAATCCTGTTAATGTCCATTTACATAAAAAACATGTACATTTTTCTTTTAATGCCTTCATTTGTTGTTGAATGGAAAGTCATGACATGTTACACAGACATTTGCGAGCCACAGCTTTGCCAAAAACAACAGTTATTTTATTAAAACTCTCAGAATATTGGCTCTGTGCCCTGGGACTGGGACCAAAGCAACTAACTCATAACCTCTATCTGAATATGTGGATAGACAGACACACAAAGAGAAAAACAGGCACACGCACATACACGCAGGCCCTAGTTTTGTCACATTTGGGCTACTGTTCAGTCGTGTGGTCAGGTGCCACAAAGAGGAGCCTTAGGAAAATTACAATTGGCTCAGAACAGGGCAGTACGGCTGGCCCTTAAATGTGCACGGAGAGCTAACTTTAATCATATGCATGTAAATCTCTCATGGCTCACAGTGGAGGAGAGATTGACTTCATCACTACTTGTTTTTGTAAGAAGTGTTGACAAGCTGAATGCACCGAGCTGTTTTGTCACACCCTGACCATAGTTTGCTTTGTATGTTTCTATGTTTTGGTTGGTCAGGGTGTGATCTGGTTGGGCATTCTATGTTAATTGTCTAGTTTGTCTAGTTCTATGTTTGGCCTGATATGGTTCTCAATCAGAGGCAGGTGTTCGTCATTGTCTCTGATTGGGAACCATATTTAGGTAGCCTGTTTGGTGTTGGGTTTTGTGGGCGATTGTTCCTGTCTCTGTGTTTTGCACCAGATAGGACTGTTTTGAGTTTTCACATTTCATTGTTTTTGTAGTTTATTGATGTATTGTTTTCCTTTATTAAACCAACATGAATCATCATCACGCCGCATTTTGGTCCGCCTCTCCTTCAACTAAAGAGAACCGTTACATGTTTGTTTAAACTACTAGTACAGACACCCATGCATACCCCACAAGACATGTCACCAGAGGTCTCTGAACAGTCCCCAAGTCCAGAACAGACTATGGAAGGCACACAGTACTACATAGAGCCATGACTACAAGTAACTCTATTCCACATCAGGAGTTACGAATCTTACATACTCCTCTGTGAGGAAGACAGAGCTTCCTTTGCGAGAGCATAGGCTTGGTGTAGGCGCTCACGGAAGTGACTGACGTAGTCCAACACATTCTCATCTCCCGTACACAACTCTTGGGACAAAAACTGTTCTTTAAGGACTTTCATTGGTCCTCTCACTGTGTGATCAAACACTAGTTCAGCCGGGCTGAACCCTAGGGTCTTCTGTACAGTTTCACGAGCAGCAAACAAAACTAGAGCAACTCCCTCATCCCAGTCTTTCTCAGATTCCAAACAATATTTACGTAGCATAGATTTCAGTGTCTGATGCCAGCATTCAAGCGCACCCTGAGACTCTGGGTGATATGCGCCTGCCACACAGTGCGTAATTGACAAGGATTTTAACACCTGCTTGAAGAGCTTTGATAGGAAATTGGTACCTTGATCACTATGTACCACCTTAGGTGATCAAGGTACCAATGTCGTGAAGAATTTACTTAAGGCTTTACTCACTACCGGGGCTGTAATTCTTCTCAGAGGAATTTCCTCTGGGTATCTTGTTGCCATACACATAACTGCTAATAGAAACTGGTTCCCCGATTTTGTCTTCGGTAACAGTCCAACACAATCAACCACCACATGTTGGAATGGTTCACCTATGACAGGTATTGGACAAAGAGAAGCGGGAGGAATAACCTGATTTGGTTTTCCTGTTAACTGACATGTGTGACATGTCCGACAGAACTGAGCCACATCTTGTTTTAAACCTGGCCAAAAGAAATGTCGAAGGATCCGATCATAAGTCTTGGTGATTCCTAAATGACCGGACCGCTGGTGATCATGAGCAAGGGATAACACATTTTGTCGAAAGGCTGTAGGAATCACTATTTGGTAAACAGCATTCCAATCTCCGCCCGCGTCAACATGGGGTGTTGATTTACGCATGAGATTACCATCAATGAAGTAAGCCACGTTCTTTTTCTTTACCTCTTCCAATGAGACAACACTAGAAAAACATTTAGCAAGCTTGTTCTCCACCTTTTGGTTTGCAATCAGCTTCTCACTAGTGACTGATAACTGTATTGCATCAGAAATAAGTTCAATATCCTTCGATTCTTCCCTGGGCTGTTTCTCAGAGGCTTTCAGCTTCCCAGAGGTAGCACACAACCCATCCTCTTGATCAAACTCTTTGAACAGAACAGTGTTCGACAAATCTATCACGTCACCCACTTGTTGTGTCTGAGTACGAGTGACAGCACAAGTGGGGAACACATGTGGATAACTCTGTGCCAGCTCATTGGAGAGAGAGTGGTCACTTTTATCCAATACGGGTACTACCTTTCCTCCGGCAATATTGTTACCCATTATAAAGGTCACACCTTTTACTGGCAACATAGGACGTACCCCCACTTTGAATATTCCACTGATTAACTCAGTGTGTACCTTCACAAAGTGCAATGGCACTGGGACAAAACCCATTTCAATACCCTGAACTAACACACTGGAACCACAGTATGTATTGTCGGATAAGGGCAAAACATCAGACAATATAAACAATATAAGACCAACTCCTTTTGGTGGCTTGGCACGAATAGGAATCCCTTGTTTGCGTTTTAGCAGGAAGCAATCATTAATCATATGTCCCACCTTATGACAATAGAAACAGGGACGCTCATTTTTCTGGCGTGCTTGATATACTACTGGCCGACTAGGGCTAAAAGTAGACAATTCAGTGGCTCTACTCTCAGTATGAGACGAAAACACGCTTTTGTACACAGAAACTTCTGACAGGGAGGATACTTTCTGTTCGTTTAGGTAAACTACAATGCGTTCGGGTAAGCAATATTTTAATTCTTCCAACAAGATTAACTCCCGGGGAGAGTTGAAATCAGTTACCTTGCTAGCAGCATGCCATTTATCAAACAGATTCCCCTTGTCTCTAGCATGTCTTACTAGAAGACTTTCTATGAGACCTAAATCTCTGTCGGTATGCCTCAGGCACAAGCTCATAGGCACGAAGAACAGTAGCTTTGACCCCATCATAATTCAAACTGTCTTCAAGAGGTAGCGCTGACAAAACCTCTTGGGCTTTACCAGTTAATTTACACTGAAGTAAAAGGCACCATACCTCTTCAGGCCATTTCAATGCAGATTTAAAAAACAGATTTCAATTACACCTTATGGAACAGCGGAGACTGTGAAATGACACACACACAGGTACAGGCACACACAAGTACATTGTAATATTGTTTTATGGTGGTATTATACAATTTGTATTTTAGATATGTAGTTGTGTAATAATATTATATGATGCACTGTTTTGTTTTATATGTAATGTAAGTGCTTTAATGTGTTTGGACCCCAGGAAGAGTAGGTGCTGCCTTGGCAACAGCTAATGGAGATCCCCAATAAATACAAATACTAAGTACACACACACCATAAAGATCCAGCAGCTACAGCACTTGATAGGATAATAGGATAATAAGAGCAGTTGTCATGCTTCAAAACTAGACAATTATTCCTTACTTTTTCATTCCAAACACTTTGAAGAGTTATCATAATCTTCTCTCTAAAACAGTAGTTTATCATTTCCATTCAACATATCACTTTTCCACAGTAGATTATTTCCTTCCAGTAGATCACTCCCTCAGCAGATAATCCAATATGATTAATGAGACATTCTTGTTCTGAGACCAAGCTGCCTCCTTAGGGCCTATATCCCGATATGTGCTATGAGCCTCTCCTGTCACAACACACGTTGGAAGATATAAATCAATAAATATATAAAACTCAATAGGCAAAAAAAAACACCCCATTCCTTATATAGTACACTACCTTTGACCAGCGCTCTATGCGCCCTGGTCAAAAGTAGTGCACTACATAGAGAATAGGGTGCCATTTGGGAGGCTTCCAAAGGTCCCTGGCTGGATCATGGGATGCTTGATGTGTTTCGACACTTGATTTGAGAGGATCTGGATTTGGAGCAAGGCGAGCTGTTATTTAAAACATCACTGTTGACATAAAAAGTATGTCCTTTGCAAAACTGAGATAATTTTTTAGCCAAAGCTCAGATTTAGACTCTTTGACAGATATGGCAAATTATGGCACCGACAGGTGGATAAATAATGCTCCTTGTCTTTATAACACTTTGTTTGAATTTAATTTGGGGATTTGACTGACTGCCTTTTGGTTCAAAAACTGGGCACCAACTTGTGTTTGAGTCCTGTCCAGTTCCTCCCTGCAAAATAAACAACCAGTCTTGTCCTTTCTCTGTGGGGTTGAATGCCAGGCTCAAACCAGCCTTGTCCTTTCTCTATGGAGTTGAATGCCAAGCTCAAACCAGCCCTGTCCTTTCTCTGTGGGGTTGAATGCCAGGCTCAAACCAGCCTTGTCCTTTCTCTGTGGGGTTGAATGCCAGGCTCAAACCAGCCTTGTCCTTTCTCTATGGAGTTGAATGCCAAGCTCAAACCAGCCCTGTCCTTTCTCTGTGGGGTTGAATGCCAGGCTCAAACCAGCCTTGTCCTTTCTCTGTGGGGTTGAATGCCAAGCTCAAACCAGCCCTGTCCTTTCTCTGTGGGGTTGAATGCCAGGCTCAAACCAGCCTTGTCCTTTCTCTGTGGGGTTGAATGCCAGGCTCAAACCAGCTTTGTCCTTTCTCTGTGGGGTTGAATGCCAGGCTCAAACCAGCCTTGTCCTTTCTCTGTGGGGTTGAATGCCAAGCTCAAACCAGCCTTGTCCTTTCTCTGTGGGGTTGAATGCCAGGCTCAAACCAGCCTTGTCCTTTCTCTGTGGGGTTGAATGCAGAGCTCAAACCAGCCTTGTCCTTTCCCTGTGGGGTTGAATGCCAGGCTCAGACATGTATCACAAATGCTGGCGCTGAGCCAAAGTGTTTGCCACGTGGGAGATAGGCCTGGCGCTGAGCCAAAGTGTTTGGCATGTGGGAGAGAGGCCTTGCCTGCTCATAAGCCTCTGATGCCTGGACAGGTTTTTATTCTTCTAAGAATTTAAAGGGCACAAGTAATGAACTCTGCTGTCAAACCTGACACACTGTCTTTGAGGCCTACTTTGATTTGTTCCTCTCTGTCCCACTGGGCAAAAACTGGTTGAATCAACATTGTTTCCACGTCATAAAAAAAAGCTCTGTAATAATGTTGAATCAACATGGAAAATTTATTGGACTTGCCAAGGGAATTTTCATCCAACTTTTAACCTCAATCAAATATTTTTGTTGATTTCATGTTGAATTCACGTTAGTTGACAACTCAACCAAATGTACATCAAAACTAGACGTTGAACTGACGTCTGTGCCCAGTGGGGTGTGTTTGGCAGGAGAGAGGTGACATCGACACAAAGGCAGGGATTTAGGATGCTGCCAGGCCTAAAAAAGCAGAGCTCTCCTTCTACGGGCCGACGAAGGACATTCATCACCATCGTCTCTACAACTGAACAAAAGCAGCCTTTCAGGCACTCTGTGTGTAGAGGGGAACAACCACAAGCGTCCCTGTGAGATATAGTTGGTTCAGCTTTACCTTGGTTGTATAATAGCCTAACATACTGTAAACTCAACATATTTTTTAGTTGTATTTTTATTTAACAAGGCAAGTCAGTTAAGAAGAAATTCTTATTTTACAATGACGGCCTACGCCGGCCAAACCCCAACCTGGGATGACGCTGGGCCAATTGTGCGCCGCCCTATGGGACTCCCAATCACGGCCGGTTGTGATACAGCCTGGAATCGAACCAGGAAAGTTTTGTGGGAATAATTGCTGTATTTCAAATGGTATTATAATTCCACCCTACAGAATACAGTACCATACCGTATCTTTAGAGCGCCGAAAACCTTTTGACCACAAGTGGGTACATAACATTGTTGTTTCTGGCTCATTAACATATTTTGAGGGGAGCTGCGTTATTTATTGCACCAGTGAGTAAGAATTCTGTGCCAATGTAATGCCCATGTGGTTATAGTGCTCCATCAATTTAACATGTGTAGGGGACAGAATAGAGTGGCAGCAAGTTGAGCATTTGGCCATGTGCTTTTGGTATGTTTTGCCCTGTAGTCACTGACAGTTTGAAAGCCTGTGTTAAGGCCTTTAGATGTGCAAAAGATATAAAACAAAATGTTCATTAATATGTTGTAACGTGTAAACACTTTACCCAGCAGCCAACTTGCTTGCATCAATCACTTGTAATTACAGTAAATAGAATCCGCTCCCCTCAATTAATTGAATTAATTCTGATTACGGTAGTGTTGACTTTTGTTCAGTATAATACAGTACATTTTACGGTGCTGTACTGTGTGTCATTACACAGTACTTGCTTTGATACCATATTTATATTACAGTAGATGTACTGTAATATGAAATACATAATTGTACTTGCTACTGAGCGGCCTATAAGTTAGTCAAATTCACAGCAGCCTCTTTACTGTGTGTGTGTGTGTGTGTGTGTGCGCGTGTGTGCGTGTGTTTAAGGAGTTCCCATTAAAAACCCAATTAGTCAATGTTTGGCAGCAGTAACTGATGGACACATAAGACTGATTATACAGAGGTTGAGGAATTGTCAACGCTTTCAGCAGCTATTAATCACAATCACTCAGAGAGCCTGCAGGTATTTAAATGGCTGTCAGGCAACAGTTCAATTCAATCGCCTTCCTTTCATTCCTCGGATGCATGGAGGATTAAGTTATGGTGTTGATTTGGCTTTTTTACACCAACACAATGGTTATTTTACACTGGCTACTTTTCTTCCCGCATTGTGAAAGGAGGATGTTATCTGGAAAACTGTTGTAATTAGGAAATTATACATTTCCGAGTATTAATGGTCTGTGGAAAGTTGGGTGCTTAATTTTAACAATGCATCTATTAAGTAACAGCCACAGTGTTTTTTTTCTGGGTTGTTCTTTAGAATTTTTGTGCCATATGCATACCTTCCATATGGGATGAAGGCAGAGTAGATTCAATCGAGATGTGTGTGTGACGCGGTCAGATCTTTTCCTATCTCCTGGCTCTGTTTTAACAAATGCCAGCAGTTGAAGTATTTGTATTTATTATGGATCCCCATTAGCTGCTGCCAAAGCAGCAGCTACTCTTCCTGGGAGCCAGCAAAATTAAGTCAGTTTATAGAATTTTTTAAATATTACAATAGATTCACAGATTTCACAACACACTGTGTGCCCTCAGGCCCCTACTCGACCACTACCACTTACCTACAGTACTAAATCCATGTGTGTGTGTGTGTGTGCCAATGTTTGTGTTGCTTCACATTCCCCGCTGTTCCATAAGGTGTTTTTTTAATCTGTTTTTTAAATCTAATTTTACTGCTTGTGTCAGTTACTTGATGTGGAATGGAGTTCCATGTAGTCGTCGCTCTATTTAGTACTATGTGCCTGCCATAGTCTGTCTGAACTTGGGGACTGTGAAGAGACCCCTTGTGGCATGTCTTGTGGGGTATGCATGGGTTTCCGAGCTGTGTGCCAGTAGCTTAGACAGACAGCTCGGTGCATTCAACATGTCAATACCTCTCATAAATAAAAGTACTGATGAAGTCAATCTCTCCTCCACTTTCAGCCAGGAGAGATTGACATGGATATTATTAATATTAGCTCTCTTTCTACATCCAAGGGCCAGATGTGCTGCCCTGTTCTGAGTCAATTGCAATTTTCCTAAGTCTCCTCTTTGTGGCACTTGACCACACGACTGAACAGTAGTCAAGGTGCGACAAAACTAGGGTCTGTAGGACCTGCCTTGTTGATAGTGCTGTTAAGGCAGAGCATTGCTTTATTATAGACAGACTTCTCCCCATCTTAGCTACTACTGCATCCATATGTTTTGACCATGATAGTTTACAATTTAGGGTTACTCCAAGCAGTTTAGTCATCTCAACTTGCTCAATTTCCACATTATTTAATACAAGATTTGGTTGAGGTTAAGGGTTTAGTGAGTGTTTTGTTCCAAATACAATGCTTTTAGTTTTAGAAATATTTAGGGCTAACTTATTCCTTGCCACCCACTCTGAAACTAACTGCAGCTCTTTGTTGAGTGTTGCAGTCATTTCAGTCGCTGGAGTAGCTGACGTGTATAGTGTTGAGTTATCTGCAATACATAGTCACTTTGGTTTTACTCAAAGTCAGTGGCATGTCGTTAGTAAAAATTGAAAATAGCAAGTGGCCTAAACAGCTACCCTGGGGAATTCCTGATTCTAACTGGATTATCTTTGAGAGGCTTCCATTCAAGAACACCCTCTGTGTTCTGTTAGACAAGTAACTATTTATTCACATTATAGCAGGGGGTGTAAAGCCAATACACATATGTTTTTCCAGCAACAGATTATGATAGATAATGTCTGAAGTCTAACAAGACAGCCCCCACAATCATTTTAGCATCAATTTCTCTCAGCCAATAATCAGTCATTTGTGTAAATGCTGTGCTTTGTTGAGTGTCCTTCCCTTTAAGCATCCTGGAATTTGTGCCCCAAAGCTTTTTACTATCATTCTTTATATAATTTATCTTTGTTTCATAGTGTAGTTTATTTTTATTTAGTTTAGTCACATGATTTCTTAATTTGCAGTGCGTTTGCCAATCAGTTGGGCTGCCAGACTTAATTACCTTTTGCCTCATCCCTCTCAACCATACAAGTTTTCAATTCCTCATCAATCCGAGGGGATTTAACAGTTTTTACAGGCCATCAAACTGTTAAACAGCCATCACTAACACAGAGTGGTTGCTGCCAACATACAGACTCAATCTCTAGCCACTTTAATAATTCATAATTGGATGTAATAAATGTATCACTAGTCACTTAAACAGTACCACTTTATGTAATGTTTACATACCCTACATTACTCATCTCATATGTATATACTGCACTCTATACCTTCTACTGCCTCTTGCCTATGCCGTTCGGCCATCGCTCATCCATTTATTTATATGTACATATTCTTAATCATTCCTTTACACTAGTGTGTATAAGGTAGTTGTTGTGAAATTGTTAGATTACTTGTTAAATATTGCTGCACGGTCGGAACTAGAAGCACAAGCACATTTCGCTACACTCGCATTAACATCTGCTAACCATGTGTATGTGACCAATAAAATTTGATTTGATTTGAGGTTAGCACTTGGTGGTCTATAGCTGCTTCCCACAAGAATGGGCTTTATGTGAGGCAGATGAACCTGTAGCCATATTACTTCAACAGTATTTAACATTAGATCGTCTCTAAGCTTTACAGGAATGTGGTTCTGAATATAGACAGCAACACCGCATCCGTTGGCATTTCTGATGTTATAACCATGTATTGCTAACACTGTATCATCAAAGGTATTATCTAAGAGTTTCAGAGATAGTCAGAATATGAATGTCATCTGTTACAAGCAAGTTATTGACTTCATGGACCTTGTTTCTCAGGCTACATATTTTAGTATGGGCTATTTTTTTAGCACTTTTCTGGGTTGCTTGATTGTTTTTAATGCTTTACTGGGAAGCATGTCAGAGGTGGACTTACTCATGTTATTTACATTGGAGCTGATAGTGCAGGGTGAGCTGCATAATGTGGTCTTACTCTTTCACACCGCCTCAGTGCTAACAGTGTGACTCTGGTTTATAGGCTCATGAATACTGCTCACAATAGCTGTAGGATAAACAGATGCATTCGGTGCAATTAGGGGTACATAAATTAAATTACTTCCATTGTGTTTTCCAATGCCCCTAAGATCATGTACATTTGATGCAGCATTATGACGAGTCATTGTCACAATGGTAGGGATTAACTGAGCTGGTCTTGGATCATTTACCAGTCGTTGTATCAATGCAGCCTTGAAATGTGCGGACAGAGTCCAGGAGCCAAGATGATTTGGATGGACATCTGTCATTCCTGTAAAGTATCTTCTGTTTCCAGAAGGTGTCAAAGTTATCAATAAAAGTGACTCCAGCAGTAGTCTTTTAGCCAGATGTGTAATGCCAGCAGTCTGCTGAATCTTTCACACCCGCGGCCCAACGATGGTACTGGATCTGAAATTATTGGCAGGTTTTTGGAGTCTTTTAATGCTAAAATCAGAGGAGGGAATCTCTAAGCCATCGTGGCTGACTGGGATTTTCTCAAAGTGAGCTCCTAAACAGAATTTAAGAGTTGAGCTCTTTCCCTCGTGAACATGTGGGAGCCAAAACCACATTTCAAACAAAACAGTTTGTCTGACGCAATAACATGCAGGCAGTCCACTATGGCCAACCATCTCTCTCTCTCTCTCTCTCTCTCTCTCTCTCTCTCTCTCTCTCTCTCTCTCTCTCTCTCTCTCTCTCTCTCTCTCTCTCTCTCTCTCTCTCTCTCTCTCTCTTCCCCTTCTAGCCTCGTTTATACCTGCCGCTAACATGCATCCTTTGTCAAGATCTTGTCCACATTCTGTTGTGTCCACATTTTCAGAAATAAGTGTACACATGGTATTAACTGTGTCTCGTATCCGTCTACTGTGTCCTCATTGTGACCAGATTTCCTGATCCCTCCCTGTATGCAAATTATTTGACAGATATATTCTTTCAAAATAATATGTATTTAAGACACATTTTGATGCCATAAGTCAATGGTGGCTGACATAATGATGATTTAAATGTTTTCACAGTCTAGATCCATCAACACTTGTAAGATATACAGACACAATTGCGTGCCTGACTACCTCAGGAGGTGGTCAGGAAGACCTGATCACAATCACATCACAATGCGTCTTTTAATCGTCTACACCCATCTAAAATGTTTGGCACAATCAGAATGTGGACAAGATCAGGACAAAGGACTCATGTTAGAACCAGTTATAAACGGGGCTCCTGTCTCACTCACACTACCTCTCTCCCTCTCTCCCCCACTCTCTCTCTGCATCTGGGATCAACTACTACAGACTATGAAGTACAGGGGAGGTCAGCGGAGATGAGCAAGCGGTCCAAGACTGTGGATAATGACAACCCTTGGTCAGAGCTAAAGGAGCTTCAACTGACCTCGGGTCAGATCTATTTATATTCCAGCGCCAAAACACATCTGGCTGCTGACAGGCTGACTTATAGCTTAGTGTGCCAAATACAAATTGTCCTGGTCACGGCCAAAGCTTCTGCATCCAAATGATCTGGCCTTTCTTTTCCCCATACGAAGAGTGTGCGCTGGTGCACGTCTCTCCAGAGTGGGAGAGTGAGGGAGAGCGGTAGTGTGAGTGAGACAGGAGCCCCGTTTATAACTGTTTTTTTAAAGCAATGGATTTGTGAAGAAAAAGGAAAAGAGTTTCCAGGAGATTTCTTAAACCAGTCAGTTCCTGTTAAATCATGAAATGAAGAGAATAAGTGTGCACTTAATTGGGAAGAAAGAACAGAGAATTGGGACACAGGGATCTAGGCTGATAGTTCTGAGGTGAAAAGAGGCCGGTGAGCCACTGACTCTGACCTCAATGGACCTAGATGAAAGGGTGAAATTCAAAGTTTAAGACATCGGTCTGGAATTTGAGGAATGTGAAAGAATCACTCCGCGTAGATTGCGTCAGTGGAATAGCATTTTTTTCTTGATCTTGGAGTAGAGAGAGATGTGGATGTAATATTTTCCACACAAAAGCTTAGACTGCCAACCATTTGCCAGTATTTGACTGTACATTTAGCCTAATAAATATATTTTCCATCCATTCCCCTATGTCTCTGTTGGATGTTAAACTCTAATGTTTTAATATGCATGATGGCAGTACAGAGGGTCAAATGTCAGAAGAAGGAATAATCCACAGAGGAGGAGAGAACCTCTACATTAATCTCCCCCACAATGCCCTGCTTTCTCCTGCCTGTTGGAGCCATGACACTGACCTAAAACTGATTGGTCTCGCCTCTTTGGTCCCTCTCAGACAGGGGCATTAAATCCTCAGATACACCTCCACTTTGCTGTCAGGTCACGCTCGGTTTAGGTCCACACATGGGTGGAAAGTACATTTCAGAGAAAATGAGAAATACAGTTGACAGTCTGCTTGTGCTATCATGCCAACTCTGTGTCACTCATTGGCATGTCACAAATTGTATGGACCAAGTTCACAGTCTGCATTGAAATGCACTTGCAGTGAACCAGAGTGTAGCATTTTAGCAGTTCAGATAAGTACCCATCTATCTCTGAACCTGGCGAGTACAGACATGTATCCATGGCTACCAGAATATATGCATTCTAAATTCAAAGTTGAATAGGGAAGAAAAGTTATTGCTGCGGTGGTCCATTTCTCAGAAAAGCAATAAAGCAATGATCTTCCTGGAATGTTTGCAGTTGAATAATTCTTGAAGGTAGCCAGTGGAAACTAAGACACTTTCCTGTCCTCTGTAGGCCTTAAGAGCTACACTGGTGGTTAGTCATTTCTTAGAGAAATGCAAATTACATTTCAAACCTTTTGCAATTTTGCTAAATCCCAAAGTTTTGCCCAATCTGTTAGTACATAACTAATCACATTTGTATAAAGACACTATGTGGTCTATATTGTATGCACAATGAATATGTACTTTTTATGGATACTAAAATATAAATCTACAATCTTTCCACTTGATATCTAATTTACAGTGCTATTACACACAATTTACGGTGTAAAAACATCATGATTACAGGGCTGTACACCATTACACTGAGTCTGTATCAGATACAGCTGCCTGAGGGCTGTGTTTTTACATGCACTAAACCAGGGAGGCGGATCTACTTTCACAGGGGCTCAGTAAAAACAAACAGCATAAAAATTGACCGTAGAAACAGCCCTATAATGACCAGGTAATGGGTGTTGCCGTGGCGATAAGAGATCGCATCTGTGCCATTTAGGAGAATGAGCTGGCTCAGGCTGGCAACGCTGCTTATAATGGTCTGGGACTGGCAACCCGTAGTTACAGTACTCTCCTGGATATAAAGGTTGGCATTATATCCACTGTGCCATTTAGGAGAATGAGCTGGCTCAGGCTGGCAACGCTGCTTATAATGGTCTGGGACTGGCAACCCGTAGTTACAGTACTCTCCTGGATATAAAGGCTGGCATTATATCCACTGTGCCATTAGGAGCCGCTGCATGTGTGTTTGTGTTTGTGTGTGCCCGCTTACGCAGGTGTCCTGCCATATGCTGTAATCACTAGTTCTAATTACAGACAGACACCCATTAAGACCACTTAATGGGTGTCTGTCACCAGCTGGACTGCCTGACTGGCTGCACCTCTCAGGCTCATAGATACATATGTCGGATCTTAATTTGACCCCTTTCGTTGCAGGAAGAAAATAATCCTGCAGCAGGAGGATTTGAATATCTGAAGAAATATTTTGAATCGCCGCCAGGGGTCAGCTGTATATACAATGTTCACTGTACCTACATTGTACCTAATGTAGGCTACAGAGAGTCTCCTGTGAATTGTTATGTGGATTATAATAAATGTACAAATTTGTAGGGGGTAGATGCATTTTTCGTTAGGGAAAATCTGTTGTTTTAGATCAACTGTTTTATTAAATGTTAAGGTTTCCTCAATCCCTGTGGGGTCCAGCGTTTACAGCCACACATAACCAAGGGTCGAGTTTGAATCCGGCCATTTGACTCATGGATGAACGTCTAATTTTGATGCATTAATAGTATAGTAATAGGGTTAGTTCTGTGTGGTTACAAGGTAAAAAACAAACTCAAAGGTTAACGGTTTAGGCATTAATTCTGAATGGTTAAGGTTAGGACTAGGACTATGGTTTGGGGAATGCTTCAAATAAAATGATTTAAAACAACATGTATCTATGTATCATCAGTATTCATAGTATTCTTAGTTCTTTCTCAAGCATTGTGAACTGCCGTAGTGCAGTGGTCTAAGCATTGTACTTCAGTCTCCGAGCCTCATCAGTTTGCGTCTAGTAGTACTTGAGCCTACATTAGGCCCACAAGGAAATGTAATTTACTTCCATGTTTTCAAGTAGTAAAAAGAATAGTCTGATCATTTAAACATCAAGGAAAAGTGTCTCAGCTCAACGAAATCGTCTTTGGATAGGCTGTTTTGCATAAAAGTCTTGTCAGCTTTACGAAATGAAATATTAAAGCCACACAATACAAGCTTTCAATCCACACCAAAGACTATATCGACAAATTATATATAGGCTAAAATGTGTACGAGCATCCACACTGGAGGAAAGTTTATTGTTCTATAGTAGGCCTACATCTGTCAATCAACTGATGGCCCAAGTCAGCTCATCATCTCAGCCAGAGAAACAAACAGTAGCCTATTATCGTTTTTCACACAATTCATTATGTGTTTAGGCTAATGTGTAGCCGACAGAATGTAGCCTATTGGAATATAATCAAATAAAAAGGGGCCTATTGCAATCATCGATGGCACTAGATTATCTGATGTCTCGTTAAACCATCAATACGTGCTAAATTGCAACAATTATTGAACTTGCAAACTTCCTCTATTTGAAGAGCAGAAAAAAAGTATTACATGATTTATTATTTCCATATTTCAAACGTGTAAATCTAGTCCATCAGGGATTGAGTCATTTTATCAGAAGGGCACAAGCCAGAATCAAACCCACACCATTATGGTAGGCCTATGTGTGAGCACTGAAGGCAGAAACCCTAATCACTAGACCACACCAGGCCATGACAGAACGACATTTGACCTTAGAATATACAGTTGAAGTCGGAAGTTTACATACACTTAGGTTGGAGTCATTAAAACTCATTTTCAACCACTCCACAAATGTCTTGTTAACAAACTATAGTTTTGGCATGTCGGTTAGGACATCTACTTTGTGTATGACACAATACATTTTTCCAACAATTGTTTACAGACAGATTATTTCACTTATAATTCACTGTATCACAATTCCCACTGGTCAGAAGTTTACATACACTAAGTTGACTGTGCCTTTAAACAGCTTGGAAAATTCCAGAAAATTATGTCATGACTTTAGAAGCTTCGGATAGGCTAATTGACATCATTTGTGTCAATTGGAGGTGTACCTGTGGATGTATTTCAAGGCCTACCTTCAAACTCAGTGCCTCTTTGCTTGACATCATGGGAAAATCAAAATAAATCAGCCAAGACCTCAGAAAATATTTTGAATACTATTTGCACTCAGGTCTAATTTGACTCAGTACTCACTGTAGCGTCCCTTCACTCTGGAAGAGCATCAACACAAGATCAAAACCATGGAGAACGTGTGACTAGATTTGATTTATAAAGCACAAAGGATCGGGGCCATAGAGATTAGAGAATATACATAGGCCTATGACAGGATCAGTGCGATAGTATAAAAGCAAAGATCAGAACCACCCAAAATATAGACTTGAGCTGTGAAGGATCAAATCAAAGTAGAATATGTAAACTTGATAATTGAGTCGATTTCGAAAAATGTTGAATTGGATAAGAACCATGCAAGATAGAATTCCTGGATCAGGACCATATAACATACAGTACACTTCCTGGATCAGAGAGTAAAGCAACCAAGTCAGGATAGATCTTGGGCCAGGTATAATACTGTTATAAAGTCTTTGATTACCTGAACAGCACCACCTCCCTGCTCTACCAGGGCCCTGGGGTGAAGTTTTCCCTAGGTACAGATCTAGGATCAGCTTCCCCACCCCAAATACTAACCTTAAGCGTTTAGTGGGGTAAATGCTAAACTGACCGAAGAACAGCATCTACAGTGTATTTCATCCTACACCAGGCAGACCAGACCAGTGACTAAAGGTTATTGTAGTATGAGAATCCCATGGTCCCGTTACAGAAGTTAATTACACAGTAAATAGCTGTGCTCTCTTAACTCTCTCACCACAATTACGCCATTGAATTTGGTCAAGGATCTAAATGTTCCTATTATTATGAATGTTGAAATCACTAAGAAAGCAATAGACATTATGCGTGTGCCAAAAATCATTATTTAGGGTTTATCCAGCTGACATATTTGAAAAGCGTTGAGGAATATGAATGTGAGGAAGGATCAGCAAGAGATAATGATTTGATGACTTCTATGGTGGAGTCCCTCATGGCAGCCTATTCCCTATATAGTGCACTACTACCCTATAGGTCCTGATTAAAAGTAGTGCCCTACGTCGGGGATAGGGTGCCATTTGGGAGGGTACTGGGGAGTCTTTGGATTGCGCTCTGCCAACAGGAGTGCCAACATTGTATGGGAATGCAGTGGATAAGACATTTGACGAGATGCTTGAGGGCTCCTGTTTGTAAAAAGCAGACGTTATGGCATCATGGTGTATAGCCTTGGTGCCGCAGAGTGACCTAAACACAAGTAACCACATAGATTATGGTTAACAATCATATGGAATTGTGGTGGACTTGGAACTTTTTGAAGGTGTTTAAGGGGACATTGAAATGGCATTCCAACCGACACGTTCCCTGTTTGTGTTTATTCCTGTGCTGGTGTTGGTTTGACTATGAAGACTGACATCTGTATGTTAACACACAGTCCAATAACACAGTAAAGGTAACATAGCTTTCTAGCCAACACTGACCACAAGGCTGATGTCATCTGTATTCCTACAAATCATCTACCTTCTTTAAAGTTCACCAGACATTATCCACCTATTTTGTAACATCAATGAATAATTTCAATGTAGGACATACACCCTGGAATCCTTGATTAATTTACAGAAGGAAATTTACGATGAACATGTCAGGTTTCCTATTACTTTAAGATCTGCTAGACCAACTGCTTTACAAGACTTTACTGTAGTTAATTAGCATCTCCTTATTTTGTCTCCTGATGTAGTGTATGTTATTTTTATAGACTTAATTTATTATCCCACATTTATCTATACAACTGCATGGTCCTCGTCTTCCTGTCTACATCAATTAATCATCCGACATTCATAAAAGTTCAAATCATTTCAACTTCTGACACAAAGAAATCATGGAGAAAGGATGGTTGTAGTGTGTTTAATTTAGACACATTCCTAGTAAAAAGGAAGGGACTATGGGTTCGCTCCAAACCAAAAGTTCCTGTTGTTTATGCCATTTGTTTCTCAAAGATAATGACTCAACTCATTTTTAGGCAAGCAGTGTTGCATCTGTTATTACTGCGTCATGCTGTGTCATTTTGTGGACACAGTGACAGTTTCAGTTTCTGTGAAATTACACCTCAATCTACTGAGAGGATGTTGAGCTACAATACAATACAACATCAAACCAAGAAAGACAAACTGATCCATAAAGTAATCATCATATTTAAAATGATCTATATATCCAATCAAATGTTATTTGTCACATGCTGTGAAAACAACAGGTGTAGGTAAGAACACCTACTTTCTGCATGACGCAAGCCATCTTTCCAACAGTTGTTTACAAACAGATTATTTCACTTATAATTCACTGTATAACAATTCCAGTGGGTCAGACGTTTACATACACTGTGCCTGGGCTTACCTCCGCTGTACCCGCACCCCACCATACCCCTGTCTGCGCATTATGCCCTGAATATATTCTACCATGCCCAGAAACCTGCTCCTCTTATTCTCTGTCCCCAACGCTCTAGGCGACCAGTTTTGATAGCCTTTAGCCGCACCCTCATACTACTCCTTCTCTGTTCCGCGGGTGATGTGGAGGTAAACCCAGGCCCTGCATGTCCCCAGGCACCCTCATTTGTTGACTTCTGTGACCGAAAAAGCCTTGGTTTCATGCATGTCAACATCAGAAGCCTCCTCCCTAAGTTTGTTTTACTCACTGCTTTAGCACACTCTGCTAACCCTGATGTCCTTGCTGTGTCTGAATCCTGGCTCAGGAAGGCCACCAAAAATTCAGAGATTTCCATACCCAACTATAACATCTTCCGTCAAGATAGAACTGCCAAAGGGGGAGGAGTTGCAGTTTACTGCAGAGATAGCCTGCAAAGTAATGTCATACTTTCCAGGTCCATACCCAAACAGTTCGAACTACTAATTTTGAAAATTACTCTCTCCAGAAATAAGTCTCTCACGGTTGCCGCCTGCTACCGACCCCCCTCAGCTCCCAGCTGTGCCCTGGACACCATTTGTGAATTGATCGCCCCCCATCTAGCTTCAGAGTTTGTTCTGTTAGGTGACCTAAACTGGGATATGCTTAACACCCCGCCAGTCCTACAATCTAAGCTAGATGCCCTCAATCTCACACAAATCATCAAGGAACCCACCAGGTACAACCCTAACTCTGTAAACAAGGGCACCCTCATAGACGTCATCCTGACCAACTGGCCCTCCAGTCAAACGACCACCCCTCATCACTGTCAAACGCTCCCTAAAACACTTATGTGAGCAGGCCTTTCTAATCGACCTGGCCCGGGTATCCTGGAAGGACATTGACCTCATCCCGTCAGTTGAGGATGCCTGGTCATTCTTTAAAAGTAACTTCCTCACTATTTTAGATAAGCATGCTCCGTTCAAAAAATGCAGAACTAAGAACAGATACAGCCCTTGGTTCACCCCAGACCTGACTGCCCTCGACCAGCACAAAAACATCCTGTGGCGGACTGCAATAGCATCGAATAGTCCCCGTGATATGCAACTGTTCAGGGAAGTCCGGAACAAATACACGCAGTCAGTCAGGAAAGCTAAGGCCAGCTTCTTCAGGCAGAAGTTTGCATCCTGTAGCTCCAACTCCAAAAAGTTCTGGGACACCGTGAAGTCCATGGAGAACAAGAGCACCTCCTCCCAGCTGCCCACTGCACTGAGGCTAGGTAACACGGTCACCACTGATAAATTTCTCAACGGCTGGCCATGCCTTCCGCCTGACTACTTCAACCTCGGCCAACAGCTCCGCCCCCCCCGCAGCTCCTCGCCCAAGCCTCTCCAGGTTCTCCTTTAACCAAATCCAGATAGCAGATGTTCTGAAAGAGCTGCAAAACCTGGACCCGTACAAATCAGCTGGGCTTGACAATCTGGACCCTCTATTTCTGAAACTATCTGCCACCATTGTCGCAACCCCTATTACCAGCCTGTTCAACCTCTCTTTCATATCGTCTGAGATCCCCAAGGATTGAAAAGCTGCCGCAGTCATCCCCCTCTTCAAAGGGGGAGACACCCTGGACCCAAACTGTTACAGACCTATATCCATCCTGCCCTGCCTATCTAAGGTCTTCGAAAGCCAAGTCAACAAACAGGTCACTGACCATCTCGAATACCACCGCACCTTCTCCGCTGTGCAATCTGGTTTCCGAGCCGGTCATGGGTGCACCTCAGCCACACTCAAGGTACTCAACGATATCATAACCGCCATCGATAAAAGACAGTACTGTGCAGCCGTCTTCATCGACCTTGCCAAGGCTTTCGACTCTGTCAATCACCATATTCTTATCGGCAGACTCAGGAGCCTCGGTTTTTCGGATGACTGCCTTGCCTGGTTCACCAATTACTTTGCAGACAGAGTTCAGTGCGTCAAATCGGAGGGCATGCTGTCTGGTCCTCTGGCAGTCTCTATGGGGGTGCCACAGGGTTCAATTCTCGGGCCGACTCTTTTCTCTGTGTATATCAATGATGTTGCTCTTGCTGCGGGCGATTCCCTGATCCACCTCTACGCAGACGACACCATTCTATATACTTTCGGCCCGTCTTTGGACACTGTGCTATCTAACCTCCAAACAAGCTTCAATGCCATACAACACTCCTTCCGTGGCCTCCAACTGCTCTTAAACGCTAGTAAAACCAAATGCATGCTTTTCAACCGGTCGCTGCCTGCACCCGCACGCCCGACTAGCATCACCACCCTGGATGGTTCCGACCTAGAATATGTGGACGTCTATAAGTACCTAGGTGTCTGGCTAGACTGCAAACTCTCCTTCCAGACTCATATCAAACATCTCCAATCGAAAATCAAATCAAGAGTCGGCTTTCTATTCCGCAACAAAGCCTCCTTCACTCACGCCGCCAAGCTTACCCTAGTAAAACTGACTATCCTACCGATCCTCGACTTCGGCGATGTCATCTACAAAATGGCTTCCAACACTCTACTCAGCAAACTGGATGCAGTCTATCACAGTGCCATCCGTTTTGTCACTAAAGCACCTTATACCACCCACCACTGCGACTTGTATGCTCTAGTCGGCTGGCCCTCGCTACATATTCGTCGCCAGACCCACTGGCTCCAGGTCATCTACAAGTCCATGCTAGGTAAAGCTCCGCCTTATCTCAGCTCACTGGTCACGATGGCAACACCCACCCGTAGCACGCGCTCCAGCAGGTGTATCTCACTGATCATCCCTAAAGCCAACACCTCATTTGGCCGCCTTTCGTTCCAGTACTCTGCTGCCTGTGACTGGAACGAATTGCAAAAATCGCTGAAGTTGGAGACTTTTATCTCCCTCACCAACTTCAAACATCAGCTATCTGAGCAGCTAACTGATCGCTGCAGCTGTACATAGTCTATTGGTAAATAGCCCACCCTTTTTCACCTACCTCATCCCCATACTGTTTTTATTTATTTACTTTTCTGCTCTTTTGCACACCAATATCTCTACCTGTACATGACCATCTGATCATTCATCACTCCAGTGTTAATCTGCAAAATTGTAATTATTTGCCTACCTCCTCATGCCTTTTGCACACATTGTATATAGACTCCCCCTTTGGTTTCTACTGTGTTATTGACTTGTTAATTGTTTACTCCATGTGTAACTCTTTGTTGTCTGCTCACACTGCTATGCTTTATCTTGGCCAGGTAGCATTTGCAAATGAGAACTTGTTCTCAACTAGCCTACCTGGTTAAATAAAGGTGAAAAAAAAAAAAACTGTGCCTTCAAACTGCTTGGAAAATTCCAGAAAATGATGTCATGGCTTTAGAAGCTTCTGATAAGCTAATTGACATCATTTGAGTCAATTGGAGGTGTACCTGTGGATTTATTTCAAGGCCTACCTTCAAACTCAGTGCCTCTTTGCTTGACATCATGGGAAAATTCAAAGAAATCAGCCAAGACCTAAAAGAAAAATAATTGTAGACCTCCACAAGTCTGGTTCATCCTTGGGAGCAATTTCCAAATGCCTGAAGGTACCACGTTCATCTGTACAAACAATAGTATGCAAGTATAAACACCATGGGACCAGGCAGCCGTCATACCTCTCAGGAAGGAGACGCGTTCTGTCTCCTAGAGATCAACATACTTTGGTGCGAAAAGTGCAAGTAAATCCCAGAATAACAGCAAAGGACCTTGTGAAGATGCTGGAGGAAACCGGTACAAAAGTATCTATATCCACAGTAAAACGAGTCCTATATCGACATAACCTGAAAGGTCAATCAGCAAGGAAGAAGCCACTGCTCTAAAACCGCCATAAAAAAGCCAGACTACGGTTTGAAACTGCACATGGGGATCAAAGATTGTACTTTTTGGAGGAATGTCCTCTGGTCTGAAGATAGAAAAATAGGACTGTTTGGCCATAATGACCATTGTTATGTTTGGAGGAAAAAGGAGGACGCTTGCAAGCTGAAGAACACCATCCCAACCGTGAAGCACGGAGGTGGCATCATCATGTTGTGGGGGTGCTTTGCTGCAGGAGGGACTGGTGCACTTCACAAAATAGATGGCACCATGAGAAGGAAAATTATGTGGATATATTGAAGCAACATCTCAAGACATCAGTCAGGAAGTTGAAGCTTGGTTGCAAATGGGTCTTCCAAATGGACAATGACCCCAAGCATACTTCCAAAGTTGTGGCAAAATGGCTTAAGGACAACAAAGTCAATGTATTAGAGTGGCCATCACAAAGCCCTGACCTCAATCCTATAGAATATTTGTGGGCAGAACTGAAAAAGCGTATGCGAGCAAGGAAGCCTACAAAACGGACAATTTTTGTATGTAAATTCTTGTATGTAAATTTAAAGGCAATGCTACCAAATAATAATTGAGTGTATGTAAACTTCTGACCACTGGGAATGTAATGAAAGAAATAAAAATCTGAAATAAATAATTCTCTCTACTATTATTCTGACATTTCACATTCTTAAAATAAAGTGGTGATCCTAACTGACCTAAGACAGAGAATTTTTACTAGGATTAAATGTCAGGAATTGTGAAAAATTGAGTTGAAGTGTATTTGGCTAAGGTGTATGTAAACTTCCGACTTCAACTGTAGTTAAAATTAGATGATTAAGGTGTGGTAACTATATTTTGAACATCTTTGTTTGTCTCTTTATTCATTTTTATTTAATTCACTTTGATAATTAGGAAATGATAAAGCCACAAACCAGTTCCCCATACAGCTACCAGTTAGTGCCACGACACCGCTCATTTGGGAAAGAAATATAAGGATGTTTTGCCTGAGTGTTGTTCATTTATTAACGTCTGCCTAAGTTACTGCCTAGATCCACTAGGCTGGACAACCGGACGACGGGTCTGGAACTGCGAGCCACAGCCGGGACCTCCCCTGTCCATTCTGGTGGTGGTTGGCAGCTTGCATAAATCCTACCAGGTTGACGATAAGACTGTGATTTTAGTTGTCTAAATGAGTTCATAGTAAATCCTGATACCTTGCCTCGTAACTAGCTACGCCCAGTGTACCCAGAGAGTGTGTCATAAAGATAGAAAAGCTCCTTTCTACCCTAGGGTATAAACATGTCAGTTTAGAATTTACATACTAGACTAAGTTGACCATGAGCTGCAGCTGAGGTCTATGACTAGTCATGACCCCGGAACACAACACGAGGTTGTTGAAGACAAAGGAAACCTCTTAACAATCAATGTTACAGTTGAGTACTGTGTCTAAGAAGGTGAATTCAAGCAAGACCACCCGGTTATTTTTTTCATGTCACCGGTTGTCTACACGGCCCTCCTTCCCACGCTTGGAGCGTCGACATGGCTGAGTAGCCTCCTCAGAAGCCCACTCTCACAGAATGAGTGCAAGGAAACATACAACTTAGAAAAAGCACATTGTGACATCTTGTGGACAATCATAGACTTACACCCGATAACGAAGGAGACGGCCATCGAAAGAACAAGGTTTGTCGGCCTAACCTATGCCAGTAAGCAGAACTTGGCACACAAACGATACTCAACGAAGACCTTCAACATGTAAATACAGGCATCACAATTCTTACCCATATGAGTGGCAGTTCAGGGCAAGGTGTTAGTACTAAAACTAACCATAGTTTACAAATGATCCAGGTGTTGCTTTTCTCTCTTGCTCTTTCTCTCTCTCTCTCTCTCTCTCTTTAAAAACCTCTTGTGACTAGAGGGCAGTATTTTCATTTTTTTTTTTATAACGTTCCCAAAGGAAACGGGATATTTTGTCAGGACAAGATGCTAGAATATGCATATAATTGACGGCTTAGGATAGAAAACACTCTAAAGTTTTCAAAACTGTAAAAATATTGTCTGTGAGTATAACAGAACTGATATTGCAGGTGAAAGCCTGAGAAAAATCCAATCCGGAAGTGCCTCATGTTTTGAAAGCTCTGCGTTCCAATGCGTCCATATTGAGCAGTGAATGGGCTATCAACCAGATTATTTTTTCTACGTATTCCCCAAGGTGTCTACAGCATTGTGACGTAGTTTTACGCCTTTATGTTGAAGAATACCCGTAAGCGGCTACATTGTGTAAGTGGTCACCTGATGGCTCTCAGAGTGATTCTCGCGTAAAATACAGAGGTAGCCATTTTTCCAATCGGTCCTACTGAAAAAACAATTGTCCCGGTGGATATATTATCGAATAGATATTTGAAAAACACCTTGAGGATTGATTATTAACAACGTTTGCCATGTTTCTGTCGATATTATGGAGCTAATTTGGAATATTTTTTGCCATTGTCGTGACAGAAATTTCCGGTCGATTTCTCAGCCAAATGTGAAGAACAAACGGAGCTATTTCGCTTACAAAAACAATATTTTTGGAAAAAGGAACATTGGCAATCTAACTGGGAGTCTCGTGAGTGAAAACATCCGAAGCTCATCAAAGGTAAACTATTTAATTTGATTGCTTTTCTGATTTTCATGACCAAGTTACCAAGTTACCTGCTGCTAGCTGGACATAATGCTATGCTAGGCTATCGATAAACTTACACAGATGCTTGTCTTGCTTTGGCTGTAAAGCATATTTTGAAAATCTGAGATGTCAGGGTGATTACCAAAAGGCTAAGCTGTGTCTCAATATATTTCACTTGTGATTTTCATGAATGGGAATATTTTCAAGTAATATTTATGTCCGTTGCGTTATGCTAATTAGTGTCAGTCGATGATTACGCTCCTGGATCCGGGATGGGGTGTCACTAGAGGTTAAATCTCCATCTTGTGAGTGTGTGTGTGTGTTGGGGTGTCAGTGCAAGTACTGTATATGTGAGTGTGTGGCAGGAAGGAGAGGACCATCCTCAGTGAATTTCTTAAAAATTAAAACATACTTTTTTACATAGAACTATACTAAATATATTCACGTCACCAAATAATTAATTAAAACACACAGTAGCCTCAGCAGCACTCTGTAGGGTAGCACCATGGTGTAGCTGGAGCTAGCTTCTGTCCTATGCTTTTATTAACTTAAATACAAAACCTAGGAGGCTCATGGTTCTCACCCCCTTCCACCCCTAGCTAGCACAGCAGTGCATAAAATGTTGTGAGTAGTTGACTCAAAGAGAGAGAAAGACAATAGTTTAACAGTTTTTAACAAATATATTTCTTCCAAAATTAAGGAGAAGCAAAAGAGAGAGCTAGCTTTATTTCATAGTATATATTTTTTCACTTTTACTTTCACTTACTTAGCTAGCATCAAATGCAGCTAGCTAGTTTAGCATACTCAAACACCAGGCTCAAACAGAGAGGGATGCTATGTTAGCTAGCCTGTTGAGTGTAGGGGGCAGTATTTTGATGATGGACGTACCCAAATGAAACTGCCTATTTCTCAGGCCCAGAATCTAGAATATGCATATAATTGTCAGATTAGGATAGGAAACACTCTAAAGTTTCCAAAACTGTCCAAATATTGTCTGTGAGTATAACAGAACTGATATTGCAGGCGAAAACCTGAGGAAAATCCAACAAGGAAGTGCCTAAGAGAAACAAATCGCCCTGCTCCATTGCATGCCTTCCCTTCATTTAAAGGGATATCAACCAGATTCATTTCTCTATGGCTTCCACATGGTGTGAACAGTCTTTAGACATAGTTTCAAGCTTTTATTCTGAAAAATTCGTGTCAGTGGATGGCGAGAGCAGAGTTTTGCATGCGCAACAACTTGGAGCAGACATTTTTTCTCTCTCTCCTATTGAAAAAGCTATGGTCCGGTTGAAATATTATTTATTATTTATTGTAGAAACAAACCTGACGATTGGTAATAAAAAAACTTTTGACATGTTTCTACGAACTTTACGGATACTATTTGGAATTTTGGTCTGCCCGTCATTACCTGCACGAGCCTGTGGATTTCTGAACAAAATGCGCCAACCAAATGGAGGTTTTTGAATATAAAAATAATCTTTATCGAACAAAAGGAACATTTATTGTGTAACTGGGAGTCTCGTGAGTGCAAACATCTGAAGATCATCAAAGGTAAGCGATTCATTTTATTGCTTTTTTGACTTTCGTGACCAATCTACTTTGCTGCTAGCTGTTTTGTCTGCTGAGAGAGATGTCCTAACATAAACGCTTGGATAGCTTTTGCTGTCAACCTTTTTTTAAATCTGACATGCCAGGTGGATTAACAACAAGCTAAGCTGTGTTTTGCTATATTGCACTTGTGATTTCATGAAAATTTAATATTTTCTGTCATTTAATTTGAATTTGGCGCTCTGCAATTCAGCGGATGTTGACGAAAAGGATTCCGCTAACGGGATGGGTGCTCCAAGAAGCTAGCTGACTATGGCTATCAAACACTGGAACTCTTCCAAGTCAAAGTAAGCTTTTGGATTTATAAACGTACTGCCACCGGGGCGCGCCAATGATCTGCTAAACTGCTTGCTGCTGACTGTACACTGTACTGCATGATTGTAGCGGGTTTACTAACGCGTTAGTTATAGTAGAGCTATGGTGAATGACTGTTATGTGACAATGATGTGTAGCTCTTAGTGGTCATGATATGAAGGTTTCGTAAATCTGAGCGTTGTCAGATTGTCTGTTCATAAATTCAGAGCGTGTCGCTTTCGGGAGCGTTCAGTAGGGTTGATCCGAGCATTTGGACCTCATAAACTACAGTCAAGCACCAAAGCTAACTGGCTAAAGTTGGCTAGCTACTTCCAGACACAAACCTCACTCTGACCTTTTTACTCGCCCTAACAGAGCTGGTTATGCTGTTATCATGTTATCTAGAGTGTTAGTGACTCTAACTGTGCAGCTAGCAACAATGTAATTATATATTTTTTGCCAACGTTTACTGACACCAGTTAAATTCAACGGGTGTTGCGCATTCATAAATTCATCAGTTATTCTGCACTCAAGGCACACAGACGAGAGTGCTCTGAAATCGAATTAGATAGCCGGAGTGAATTTACAAATGCACCTCTTGATTAGTCTAATATTTCTCTCAACCTGTGCACCTGCATTGTAAACTTTCTTTCATAGGCTAGGTTGTAGGTATAGGGAAAATTCTAGTATCATATAGTAGCCTAAACCTGGCGATGTTACATTGAGCTGGGTGAATGGAATATGAATGACTGTCATCGAATATGCTGTAATAGAAATAAGGCCACGCTCAAAAATAATTGTCCTCCCTCATCTTAAACGTCTCCGACCACCACTGGTGTGTGGGTAGAGTTCAGTGTGTGTGCATAGTCAGTGCAAGAGAGGTAGTGCAAAAAAGGACCGATGCAGGAAGACCGGGTAGCCATTTTATTAACTATTTATCAATCTTGTATGAGTCTGTTGGCTTGGGGGTAGAAGCTGGTAATGGTCCCGTTGGTTCCAGACTTGATGCATTGGTACCGCATGCCGTGCGGTAACAGAGAGAACAGTCTGTGGCTTGGGTGGCCGGAGTCTTTGACAATATTTTGGGCCTTCCTCTGACACCTTTATTTATTTATTTAACCAGGTAGGCAAGTTGAGAACAAGTTCTCATTTACAATTGAGAGGACCGACACCGCCTGGTATAGAGGTCCTGGATGGCAGGGAGCTCGGCCACAGTGATGTACTGGGCCATACTCACTACCCTTTGTAGCGCCTTGTGGTCGGCTGCCAAGCAGTTGCCATACCAATCGGTTATGCAGCCAGTCAAGATGCTCTTGATGGTGCAGCTGTAGAACTTTTAGAGGATCTGAGTGCCCATGCCAAATATTTTCAGCCTCCTGAGGGGGAAGAGGTGTTGTCGTGCCCTCTTCACACCTGTGTTGGTGTGAATGGATCATGATAGGTCCTTAGTGATGTCTACACCGAGGAATGTGAAGATCTTAACCCACTCCACCACAACCCCGTAAATGTGAATGGGCCGTGCTCGGCCCTCTGTTTCCTGTAGTCCATGATCAGCTCCATTGACTTACTGACATTGAGGAAGAGGTTGTTGTTTTGGCACCACACTGACAGATCTCTGACCTCCTCCCTATAAGCTGTCTCATCGTGGTTGGTGATCAGCCCTACCACCGACGTGACGTCAGCAAATTTAATGTTGCTGTTGGAGTTGTGAGAGGCCACACAGTCAAAAGTAAATTTTTATGGGTAGTGCAAGTGTGTTGCCTAATGTGAAAACAGTGTATTTACAGTACTATACCATATTACATTCAAAGGGCAATGTTGAAACATGTATTGTATCTTACATTTTCTGCTATTCGATTAACTGGTAGTTAAAATAACTAAATTGAGAAGATATAATTGTAATGTGTTTTGGTGATTAAACCAATGTATTCATTGTATTGTACAGTAAACATATATTTTGGAACAATGTTTGTGTGGTAAAAAATGACTACAAACAAAATGACTGGCTGTGTTACAATTGTTTCGAACATTCACCACATAAAAAAACTGTAACTGATCCATTTTAGTAAGGAAATTACTATCTATGTAGTTCAAATTTAATATATGTATGTGATGCGTACAGCATACATATTTGCATGGAAATAACCTTGCTCTTTTGTGTGATTTCTGAAAGCTAAAACCAGTATGTACTTTTAGCATTCTCATTGGTCTCTTGTTCTGGTTCTCTTCTCCTTCCTCATTTCTTCATAGGAAGTGTGTGTGTGTGTGTGTGTGTGTGTGTGTGTGTGTGTGTGTGTGTGTGTGTGTGTGTGTGTGTGTGTGTGTGTGTGTGCAAAATGTTTGGCCAGAGGAAGTGCTCTCGCCTCACTATGCATGCATCAGTTGAGGGTGTGAACTGTGGAACTCTTACGGTCATTAGTAATAGTGTAGCTGACATGCTTCCTCTGGCTGATCTTCAACACACAGAGCCAAACACCACACTCAACTAGAATCCCCTGCTACTGGCCCTCCAAGCCTGACGACTCCACACGACTCAGCAGCTAGGTGAGTTTTTGAGGCTGTCATACATTTATTGCAGTATGTGTCTGGTAAAGTGCAATAAGCCTATATATAAATGCAAAATGCAACAATTTCAAAGATTTTACAGTTACAGTTCTTAGAATGAAATCAGTCAATTGAAATAAATTCATTAGGCCCTAATCTATGGATTTCACGACTGGGCAGGAGAGCAGACATGGGTGGGCCTGGGAGGGCATAGGCCCAGTCAATCAGAATGAGTTTTAAAAAGGGCTTTATTACAGACATAAATACTCCTCAGCACCCACTTTCAAGGAGCGGGACACTAATCCGGACGCTTATAAGAAATCCCGCTATGCTATCAGACAAACCATCAAACAAGCAAAGTGCCAATACAGGATTAAGATTGAGTCCCACTACACCGATTCTGACACTCGTCGGATGTGGAAGGGCTTGAAAACTATTACGGACAACAAAGGGAAACTCAGATGTGAGCTGCCCAGTGATGCAAGCCTACCAGACGAGCTAAAAGCCTTTCATGCTCGATTTGAGGCTAGCAACACTGAAGCATGCATGAGAGCACCAGCTGTTCTGGATGACTGTGTGATAACGCTCTCGGTAGCCGATGTGAGCAAGACCTTTAAACAAGTCAACATTCACAAAGCCACAGGCCCAGACGAACTACCAGGACGTGTACTCAAAGCATGCGCTGACCAATTGGTAAGTGTCTTCACTGACATTTTCAACCTCTCCCTGACCGAGTCTGTAATAGCTACATGTTTCAAGCCGACTACCATAGTCCCAAGGAAGCAAAGGTAACCTGCCCAAACAACTACCACCCCTAGCACTCACATCAGTACCCATGAAGTGCTTTGAAAGGCTGGTCATGACATTAACAGCATCCACCCGGAAACCCTAGACTCACTCCAATTCACATACCGCCCCAACAGATCCACAGATGACGCAATCTCAATCACACTCCACATTGCCCTTTCCCACCTGGACAAAAGGAACACCTATGTGAGAATACTGTTCATTGACTACAGCTCAGTGTTCAACACCATAGTACCCACAAAGCTCATCACTAAGCTAAGGACCCTGGGAATAAACACCTCCCTCTGCAATTTGATCCTAGAGTTTCTGATGGGCCGCCCCCAGGTGGTACGGGTAGGCAATAACACGTCTGCCACACTGATCCTCAACCCAGGTGCCCCTCAGGGGTGTGTGCTCAGTCCCCTCCTGTACTCCCTGTTCACCCACAACTGCGTTGCCAAACACGACTCTAACACCATCATTAAGTTTGCTGACGACACAACAGTGGTAGGCCTGATCACCGACCACGATGAGACAGCCTGAGGAAGTCCGAGACCTGGCAGTGTGGTGCCAGGACAACAACTTCTTCCTCAATGTGTACAAGACAAAGGAGCTGATCGTGGACTATAGGGAAAGGCGGCCCGAACAGGCCCCTATTAACATCAACTGGGCTGTAGTTGGGCGAGTCGAGAATTTCAAGTTCCTTGGTGTCCACATCACCAGCGAACTATCATGGTTCGAACACAGCAAGACAGTCGTGAAGAGGGCACAACAACACCTTTTCCGCCTCAGAAGACTGAAAAGATTTGGCATGGGTCCACAGATCCTCAGAAAGTTCTACAGCTGCACCATAGAGAGCATCTTGACCGATTGCATCACCGTCTGGTATGGCAACTACTCGGCATCTGACCGTAAGGTGCTGCAGAGGGTAGTGTGTACGGCCCAGTACATCACTGGGGCCAAGCTTCCTGCAATCCAGGACATATTTAACAGGTGGTGTCAGAGGAAAGCCCAAAAAATAGTCAAAGACCCCAGTCACCTAAGTCATAGACTGTTTTCTCTGCGACCGCACAGAATGTGGTACCGGAGTGCCAAGTCTAGGACCAAAAGTCTCCTTAACAGCTTCTACCCCCAAGCCATAAGAATGCTGAACAATTCATCAAATGGCCACCTGACTATTTACATTGAACCCCACCCTCCATTTGTTTTTGTACACTGTTGCTACGCTGTATATTATCTATGCATTGTCACTTCACCCCGACCTACATGCACAAATGACTTAGAATAACCTGTAACCCTGCACATTGACTTGGTACAGGTATCCCCTGTATATATCCTCGTTATTGTTATTTCATTGTGTTACTTTTGATTCTTTTTTTACTTTAGTTTATTTAGTAAATATTTTCTTGAACTGTGCTGTTGGTTAAGTAAGCATTTCACAGTAAGGTCTACACATGTATTCAGCGCATGTGACATATAACGTTTGATTTGATTTGCTGGTCACATTTGGTCAAATCAACATTTTTACTCTGACTATAAATAGCATTGACACACAGCATGATAAATATTTGCCGACATATCATGCAAATTAACCAAGATATTATCTTCTGATTGTTTCCACTGTGTCACTGTTTCCTGTGTTCTCTTATTAGTTCAGCAGAGTGACAATTGGACACTACAGTTTTAATATAGCATCTACTCCAGTTTACTACTCTATAATGTGAATATAGTGAAAACTAGATAGAAACCTGGAAATGCTGAACTTAATCAAGATTCGACAAAACATTTGGAAAACCAGGAGTTTTCACTGTGTGTTATGGTTGAAGTAAAAAACATATAGGCTACACAATATAGCCAACTGCTGTACACACAAATGGACCTTCCAATTAGTTAACACGTTTTGCAACATGAGTTATACAGTATTTTCATTATTTACAGAGCCACCTCTCAGGTTTTGCAGTCTACTGCGTGTCCTGGTCGAGATAGCACTCTGGCTGTCAATAGGGAAGTTACAACATGCACACATGCACATGCATGACAGGGACGCAGGTGCTGGATGGGGCCTTCACTGACCAGCCAGATTACTCTCTGTCTACTATCGGAAGTTTGTGTTGATGACTAGTTTGAGGACCAGCTATACCATATGTTCGTCTGTCCTCAGACCCATTAGAGTGCAGCTATGGGGAATGTGATGTGGGGACAGGGAGCTGGGAACAAAACTAATTCAAACTGCCATGACAGTTCATTAAAGGGTAAGACTTCAATCTTTTTTCAGATATTGAGCAGTTATTTGACGTTTCTTTGTGATGCTGCAGTTTTTGACACTGTAATGTGTTTAGGCTTTACAAAATATATGATGTTCACACAGCTTTGAAAGATGACTCAGGACTTTTTAGATGACATACTGTTTACACATTTGTCCAAGTGTTTCATATAATTCATTGGAATTAGAAGTTACAATGAGACAATTATTTCCTATATTTCTGGCAAATTGTGTCTCTGTGTTAATGTCTATCTAATTGTGTAACATTGGCGGTTCCTCAGCAGGAGAAGACGAGACGCTTGTCGTTCTCCATGACTATCCTTCTCCAGACATCAGTGAGCCGATCTTTAGGATGGGAGAGAAGCTGAGGGTCTTGTCTCAGTAAGTAGAGTCAGTACTTTGTCTGTCAGAACAATTATAAACCCAGTCTCTGCACTAGGATTGCAAAGGGAGGGTATATTAGAGGGAATAATATATATTAATAATATATATTATTACAAAATAAATATATGCATACTGTAAAGTTATTTGAGACAGAATAATATATATTATTCCCTCTAATATACCCTCCCTTTGCAATCCTAGTGCAGAGACTGATATTATTCCCTCTAATATACCCTCCCTTTGCAATCCTAGTGCAGAGACTGGGTTTATAATTGTTCTGACAGACTCTACTATATATATTATATTATTGTATATATAGATATATTATAACTTTCAAAGTTATACCAGAATTTCTGAAACTTTCAAGGTCTTTGAAGAATTTTATCACATGACCTCTAGTAGCCTTTTTGGGTAATTCAGATGATCCCAGGTGTCTGTAATTATATCTGGCCCTCTGTGTGCCCTTATCACATGTAACATGTATAAAATGATCAAATAAGATGATTTTGAAACACAAAATAGAATGACAAACCTGGAAAACATTACCCGAAACATAAACCATACAACTTAGTGAATACCATTGGTGTTTTAATATGAAGGTTTCAGCATGAAATATCCTTTATTTCTTTTTTGATGTCAATATGTCTTTCTTGTAAAAGTTTTGGCACCAAACTGAGGGCAATTGTGAAAAAAGCTGCAGAGTTTATTTAAAAAATGCCATTGTTGTCACGTTCTGACCTTAGTTCCTTTGTTATGTCTTTGTTTTAGTATGGTCAGGGCGTGAGTTGGGGTGGGCAGTCTGTCCTTTTTTACTTAGGTAGCCTGTTTTCACCCTTGAGTTGTGGGTAATTATTTTCTGTTCTGTGTTTTGCTTCACTGTTCAGGACTGTTCGTTTTTGTTGTTTTATTGTTTTTGTTCAAGTGTTCAGTATTCGTATTAAATACAATATGGACACCTATGGACACCTATTTCTTACTCCTCGCGTTACAATTGTTGATTAGATGCTTTCATCATTAATTATGATATTTGAACCATATGGCCTATCTATCCACTAGAAACTCATGGACACATATATAAAAAAGCAATACAGTATGCATATATTTTTTGTAAAGTTATTTGAGTATAAATGACCATAGATTACAGTAACTTTGGTAAATTACCGGTAGTTTTGCAACCCTACTCTGTACTAAAAGCTTCCTAGGGCAGAAATTGATACATGCAGATTTACAGATATAGATACCGAGACAACAAAAGAATGGAAAAACTAAATGGAACACTCTGCATACAAGTATAACTACTAAGCATGCAATAATACAAAACAACAGTACACAATCAATAACATTTTGCACACAACAAAGAATGAACACATTGGAGGAAATCTGATGTATAACACTTAACACTTATACAAATAGGGGAGAACTACAATTTGAGATTTAGTTTCCGTTACAGTGTAGCCTATTGAAGTTCTCCTTTAATCTGTGTTCTTCAGGGAAGGCAACTGGTGGAGAGTTCGGTCTGTCCAATCAGGAAGTGAAAACTACATCCCTAACAACTATATTGCCAAAGTCTACCATGGGTAAGCAATGTTAAAATTGTGTTCTGTATTGTCATAAATAAAGGCTGTGTTGACTTGATTCTGTACAGTGATATAATGTATACTGTGTGTGTGTGTTGTTTTAAGATGGCTGTTTGAGGGAGTAGTGAGGCAGAAGGCAGAGGAATTACTTAGTCTCCCTGAAAACAGAGTGGGTTCCTTCATGATTAGAGAGAGCACCCAGCAGAGAGGTGAGTCCATTAACATTTCATGCCCTACCAAGTTATTCCATAAGAGTGTAAGCCAGGTGGGTATTTTTTTGATGCCTCTTTAAGTATAAAACAAATATATATATACAAATTATTGGATGAAACATTGAATTTGGCCTTACTACTATTAGCCCATAGAAATGTGTTAAATACCAGATTCATACACGGAAAAGCAGATAGAAAAATATTTTATCAAAAGGAAGATTGTTTTAAAATCTCTGTCCTATATCTGATATATATATATATATATATATATATATATATACACAGTTGAAGTCGGAAGTTTACATACACCTTAGCCAAATACGTTTAAACTCAGTTTTTCACAATTGCTGACATTTAATACTAGTAAAAATTCTTAGGTCTTAGGTCAGTTAGAATCATCACTTTATTTCAAGACTGTGAAATGTCAGAATAATAGTAAAGAGAATAATTTATTTCAGATTTTATTTCTTTCATCACATTCCCAGTTGGTCAGAAGTTTACATACACTCAATTAGTATTTGGTAGCATTGCCTTTAAATTGTTGTGTGAATTGTGGCCCATTCCTCCTGACAGAGCTGGTGTTACTGAGTCAGGTTTGTAGGCCTCCTTGCTCGCTCACACTTTTTCAGTTCTGTCCACAAATTTTCTATAGGATTGAGGTCAGGGCTTTGTGACGGCGACTCCAATACCTTGACTTTGTTGTCCTTAAGCCATTTTGCCACAACTTTGCCATCTATTTTGTGAAGTGCACCAGTCCCTACTGCAGCTAAGCACCCCCAGAACATGATGCTGCCACCTCCGTGCTTCACGGTTGGGATGGTGTTCTTCGGCTTGCAAGCCTCCCCCTTTCTCCTCCAAACACAACAATGGTCGTTATGGCCAAACAGTTCTATTTCTGCTTCATCAGACCAGAGGATGTTTCTCCAAAAGTACGATATTTGTCCTCATGTGCAGTTGCAAACCATAGTCTGGCTTTTTTATGGCGGTTTTGGAGCAGTGGCTTCTTCTTTGTATATACTTTTGTACCTTTTTCCTCCAGCATCTTCACATGGTCCTTTGATGTTGTTCTGGGATTGATTTGCACTTTTCGCACCAAAGTACGTTCACATCTTGGGAATGCGTCTCCTTCAAATCAAATCAAAGTTTATTTGTCACATGCGCCGAATACAACAGTGAAATGCTTACGTACAGGCTCTAACCAATAGTGCGGTTAGCGGTATGACGGCTGAGCGGTATGACGGCTGAGCGGTATGCCGGCTGAGCGGTATGACGGCGGAGCGGTATGACGGCGGAGCGGTATGACGGCGGAGCGGTATGACGGCTGAGCTGTATGACGGCGGAGCGGTATGACGGCGGAGCGGTATGCCGGCTGAGCGGTATGCCGGCGGAGCGGTATGACGGCGGAGCGGTATGACGGCGGAGCGGTATGACGGCTGAGCGGTATGACGGCTGAGCGGTATGACGGCTGAGCGGTATGACGGCTGCATGGTCCCATGGTGTTTAAACTTGCGTACTATTGTTTGTACAGATGAACATGGCACCTTCAGGCATTTTGAAATTGCTCCCAAGGATGAACCAGACTTGGGAAGGTCTACAATTGTTTTCTGAGGTCTTGGCTGATTTCTTTTGATTTTCCCATGATGTCAAGTAAAGAGGCACTGAGATTGAAGGTAGGCCTTGAAACACATCCACAGGTACACCTCCAATTGACTCAAATGATATCAATTAGATAATCAGAAGCTTCAAAAGCCATGACATAATTTTCTGGAATTTTCAAAGCTGGTTAAAGGCACAGTCAACGTAGTATATGTAAACTTCTGACACACTGGAATTACAGTGAATTATATGTGAAGAAATCTGTCTGTAAACAATCGTTGGAAAAATGTATTGTCATGCACAAAGTAGATGCCCTAACCGGCTTGCCAAAACTATAGTTTTTTAACAAGAAATTTGTGGAGTCGTTGAAAAATGAGTTTTAATGACTCCAATCTAAGTGTATGTAAACTTCAGTTTTCAACTGTATATATCTATACAGTGACTTGCGAAAGTATTCGGCCCCCTTGAACTTTACGACCTTTTGCCACATTTCAGGCTTCAAACATAAAGATATAAAACTGTATTTTTTTGTGAAGAATCAACAACAAGTGGGACACAATCATGAAGTGGAACGACATTTATTGGATATTTCAAACTTTTTTAACAAATCAAAAACTGAAAAATTGGGCGTGCAAAATTATTCAGCCCCCTTAAGTTAATACTTTGTAGCGCCACCTTTTGCTGCGATTACAGCTGTAAGTCGCTTGGGGTATGTCTCTATCAGTTTTGCACATCGAGAGACTGACATTTTTTCCCATTCCTCCTTGCAAAACAGCTCGAGCTCAGTGAGGTTGGATGGAGAGCATTTGTGAACAGCAGTTTTGAGTTCTTTCCACAGATTCTCGATTGGATTCAGGTCTGGACTTTGACTTGGCCATTCTAACACCTGGATATGTTTATTTTTGAACCATTCCATTGTAGATTTTGCTTTATGTTTTGGATCATTGTCTTGTTGGAAGACAAATCTCCGTCCCAGTCTCAGGTCTTTTGCAGACGCCATCAGGTTTTCTTCCAGAATGGTCCTGTATTTGGCTGCATCCATCTTCCCATAAATTTTAACCATCTTCCCTGTCCCTGCTGAAGAAAAGCAGGCCCAAACCATGATGCTGCCACCACCATGTCTGACAGTGGGGATGGTGTATTCAGGGTGATGAGCTGTGTTGCTTTTACGCCAAACATAACGTTTTGCATTGTTGCCAAAAAGTTCCATTTTGGTTTCATCTGACCAGAGCACCTTCTTCCACATGTTTGGTGTGTCTCCCAGGTGGCTTGTGGCAAACTTTAAACGACACTTTTTATGGATATCTTTAAGAAATGGCTTTCTTCTTGCCACTCTTCCATAAAGGCCAGATTTGTGCAATATACGACTGATTGTTGTCCTATCGACAGAGTCTCCCACCTCAGCTGTAGATCTCTGCAGTTCATCCAGAGTGATCATGGGCCTCTTGGCTGCATCTCTGATCAGTCTTCTCCTTGTATGAGCTGAAAGTTTAGAGGGACGGCCAGGTCTTGGTAGATTTGCAGTGGTCTGATACTCCTTCCATTTCAATATTATCGCTTGCACAGTGCTCCTTGGGATGTTTAAAGCTTGGGAAATCTTTTTGTATCCAAATCCAGCTTTAAACTTCTTCACAACAGTATCTCGGACCTGCCTGGTGTGTTCCTTGTTCTTCATGATGCTCTCTGCGCTTTTAACGGACCTCGGAGACTATCACAGTGCAGGTGCATTTATACGGAGACTTGATTACACACAGGTGGATTGTATTTATCATCATTAGTCATTTAGGTCAACATTGGATCATTCAGAGATCCTCACTGAACTTCTGGAGAGAGTTTGCTGCACTGAAAGTAAAGGGGCTGAATAATTTTGCACGCCCAATTTTTCAGTTTTTGATTTGTTAAAAAAGTTTGAAATATCCTCTGCGCTTTTAACGGACCTCGGAGACTATCACAGTGCAGGTGCATTTATACGGAGACTTGATTACACACAGGTGGATTGTATTTATCATCATTAGTCATTTAGGTCAACATTGGATCATTCAGAGATCCTCACTGAACTTCTGGAGAGAGTTTGCTGCACTGAAAGTAAAGGGGCTGAATAATTTTGCACGCCCAATTTTTCAGTTTTTGATTTGTTAAAAAAGTTAGAAATATCCAATATATGTCGTTCCACTTCATGATTGTGTCCCACTTGTTGTTGATTCTTCACAAAAAAATACAGTTTTATATCTTTATGTTTGAAGCCTGAAATGTGGCAAAAGGTCGCAAAGTTCAAGGGGGCCGAATACTTTCGCAAGGCACTGTATATCCGCTACCGTTCAAAAGTATGGGGTCACTTAGGAATTTCCTTGTTTTTGAAAGAAAAGCAAATATTTTGGTCCATTAAAATAACATCAAATACAGTGTAGATATTGTTAATGTTGTAAATGACTATTGTAGCTGGAAATGGAATATCTACATAGGCGAACAAAGGCCCATTATCAGCAACCATCACTCCTTCTGGGCAGAGTTGCAAAGAAAAAAACATATCTCAGACTGAACAATAAAAACAAAATATTAAGTTGGGCAAAAGAAGACAGACACTGGACAGAGGAACTCTGCCTAGTAGGCCAACATCCCTGAGTCGCCTCTTCACTGTTGACGTTGAGACGGGTGTTTTGCGGGTACTATTTAATGAAGCTGCCAGTTGAGGACTTGTGAGGCGTCTATTTCTCAAACTAGACACTATAATGTACTTGTCCTCTTGCTCAGTTGTGCACCGGGGCCTCCCACTCTTCTTTCTATTCTGGTTAGGGCCAGTTTGCACTGTTCTGTGAAGGGAGTAGTACACAGAGTTGTGCGAGATCTTCGGTTTCTTGGCAATTTCTCGCATGGAATAGCCTTCATTTCTCAGAACAAGAATAGACTGACGAGTTTCAGAAGACATTTCTTTATTTCTGGCCATTTTGAGCCTGTAATCGAACCCCCAAATGCTGATGCTCCAGATACTCAACGAGTCTAGAGAAGGTCAGTTTTATTGCTTCTTTAAATAGGACAACAGTTTTCAGCTGTGTTAACATAATTGCAAAAGAGTTTTCTAATGATCAATTAGCCTTTTAAAATTATAAAAACATAATTCCACTTTGACATTATGGGGTATTGTGTGTAGGCCAGTGACACTAATATAAATGTAATACATTTTAAATTCACACTGTAACACAACAAAATGTCAAGGGGTGTGAATAATTTATGAAGGCACTGTTCTTACATTCATTTTTTAACTGGTACATAGCTACCTGCAGACACGTAAGTCTTGTGAGGGTCAAAACGGAGTACACATCTCATCTTTGGTCCCATCATAGAGTGCCAATTATTATTAGTTTGTAGGCAAACCATTCGGACGCTACAAACGTTTTAGTGAGAAGACCAATTTTCAGGATGTCCCATGTTCTGACAAACATCACTGTAGCTCAGCCACATTCCACCTCAGATGTAGAAGCCCGCCATTGGTGGAGGATTGAACAGACAGGTTTTTTTAAATGTATTATGCTAATCAGATTTTCTGGGTGCAGACATCAACTCAAGGGGGTTATTAAACTGGACGTCAGTAGGATGATAGGAGATGGGTATCTATTAAGATCTATCTAGGCCTATACCTAATGCCTTTTATGTTATATTATATTTGCAGGTGTCTACTCCATGTCTGTAAAGCACAGATCCATCCAGCACTATAAAATCTTTCGCCTGGAGAACAGCTGGTACTATATCTCTCCTCGTCTGACTTTCCAGTGCTTGGAAGAGATGGTAAACCACTACTCTGGTGAGTCCAAGACAGACACACACTGAAAATAACCACAAGCATTTTTAAATAGCTTTGTTCTTATCAGATGCTAACCATCTTTCCACTGTGTGTTGGCCTAGCTCTGAGAGTACACACACTAAGAACAAAACAGGAAGTAATGGTGTTGTTGTTGTCCATGTAAAAATATTTGTGCTGAGACTATGACTTTCATATTGACTGTCACACTGTTTTACTTTTGTTTATTTTCTCAAACAATAACCATACAAAAGACAAACAAACACACACACATTTCTCACAATCCCACTCCCTCTCATCCTTCATCCCCTGGAACTTTCCAGTGCTTGTAGCACTCTATGCCATATGGCCTCAAATTGCATCGTTCTTTTTTTTTCTGTAGCCCACACTCAATATTCAATATTTAAATAATAATAAATAATAATAATAAATAATAATACGTTGGAGTCATCCACTGTCGTAGTGATGAAGGATCATTTGATTTCCAGTTTTTGAGAAGAGATTTCTTTCAAAATAATTGACGATTAAAGTATGGTCCACCCCATTGGTTCTCTCACTACACCCCCATATGTCATGTCTTGAAATATGCAGATAGATTATTTAAAAGTAAGTTTACATTGGAATACTTCTGACAGCCAACTTTCCAACTCCGCCCACAACTTCCAGACTTCATAGCATTCCAAGAAAGCATTGATTTGAGTCATTAGTTATACACTTAAGACATGACTCTGCCATTGTGCTGTAGAATATTTTTTATTTTGTATAATAAATTCTAGACATTAGTTTATACTGGATTAAGCATACATTTGTTACCTGTAATTTCGTTAGTTATGTTCCAACACTCCCTCCATCTTGTGTCTATCAGTTACTTTTAAGTCTTGATTGCAATAGTTTATATTTTTTTCTAAGAGATTGTCAGTTAGATAGGCTTTCTACATGGTTTTGTATATATTACCTATCATATAAGTTTCCTTTTCTGATTCAAATAGGATTCCCTCAACATTGCTCGGATGTCCAAAAGACAAACTTTTCAGTTACATGTATTTGAGTTTTCAATATTGGAGACGGTGCCAAGAATGTGCAAATCTGTCATCAAGGCAAAGAGTGAAGGATCTCAAATATATTTTTGAAATAATGGAGCTGTGAGTCAGGAAGCAGGTGCAAGTGAAAAGTTCAATAAAACAACAAAAACAAGATAATTTCATGATGCAACACGCTGTTAACTTTTTATGGCTGCAGGGGCAGTATTGAGTAGCTTGGATGAAAAGGTGCCCATTGTAAATGGCCAGCTCCTCAATCTCAGTTGCTAATATATGCATATTATTATTAGTATTGGATAGAAAACACTCTAAAGTTTCCAAATCGGACAAAATATTGTCTGTTAGTATAACATAATTGATATTGCAGGCGAAACCCTGAGGAAAATCAAAGCAGGAAGTGGCTTCTATTTTGAAAACTCCATGTTCCATAGCCTCCCTTTGCTCCATTTAAAGGGATATGAACCAGATTCCTTTTCCTATCGCTTCCTCAAGGTGTCAACAGTCTTCAGACATAGTTTCAGGCTTTTATTTTGAAAAATGGGTCAGAACGATAACATCGCGTCAGGTGGTCACATGAGTTTTGCTTGCGCAGCAGAGTTTGGATAGGTATTGCTTTTCACTCTCCTACTGTGAAAGACATTTGCAGTTGATATATTATCGAGGATTGATTATAAAAAACGTTTGACATGTTTCTGTGGACATTATGGAAACTATTTGGAATTTGTCTGCGTTGTCGTGACCGCTCTTTCCTGTGGATTTCTGAACTTAACACGATAAACAAACAGAGGTATTTTGGATCTAAAAATAATCTTTATGGAACAAAAGGAACATTTGTCGTGTAACTGGGAGTCTCGTGAGTGAAAACATCTGAAGATCATCAAAGGTAAACGATTACTTTGATTGCTTTTCTGTTTTTCGTGACTGAGCTACCTGATGCTAAGTGTACTTAATGTTTTATCGTGCGATCGATAAACTTACACAAACGCTTGGATTGCTTTCGCTGTAAAGCATAATTTCAAAATCTGACATGACAGGTGGATTAACAAAAGGCTAAACTGTGTTTTCCTACATTGCACTTGTGATTTCATGAATATAAATATTTATAGTAATATTTATTGTATGTAGCACTATGCTATTCAGCGGTTGTTGATGACACTTATCCCGATATCGGGATTGCAGCCATAACAAGTTAAAAAAGAACAATACCAACTGGTGAGTGAAGATAAGAGAGTGACATAAAGGGGAGGAAATGATGAAGGTAATGAAGCCCAGGTGTGAATTATAATGATTAACAGGTGTGCGTAATGATGAATCCCACCCTAGGGGGGTGGAGGTGTGTCATGGGGGACAGTATCAGCTAGGGGACGTGGAACCACTGGCCTGAGAAGGGAGACGTGAAAAGAGGGTGAGATATGATAGTAACTGGGTAGTTGTAACCTGTACGTCACCTCGTTGACCCTCCGGAGAACCTTGAATGGCCCCACAAACAAGGGGATTCAGATTCTTGCAGGGCTTGTGGAGTGGGAGGTTCCTGGTAGAGAGCCAGACGCGGTCCTCAGGATGGAACACAGGGGTCTCACTGCAGTGGCGGTCTGCCTGTTCCTTCTGACGATGGACGGCGCCCTGGAGTCTCACATGTGTGTCGCTCCACACCTCCTCAGCACACCGGAACCACTCATCTACCGCAGGAGCTGCGATCTGGCCCGGGGTCCCGGGCCAGCTGGAAACCTAAAACACACTGGAAGGGGATCAACTCAGTGGAGGAGTGAAGTAGGGAGTTCTGGGCGTACTCTGCCCAGGGAAGGAATTGTGCCCACTCAACCTACTGGTCCTGACAGTGACTCCTCAGGAACCTCCCCAGCTCCTGGTTCATCCTCTCCACCTACCCGTTGGACTGAGGCCGATACCCAGAAGTGAGGCTGACCGTGACCCCAAGCTTCTCCAAGAAGGCCCTCCAAACTCGTGATGTGAATTGGGGGCCACGGTCGGAGGAGCTTCCCTGCTGGAGCATTCCGGGGGGACTTGATTTGAGCACATACGTGCCCAGGTCAGCAGCCTATCCCTTATCCCTGTGGGAATGTAGATGCGCTCGGGAGGACAATTCTGGGGTGCAGGCTCCCTCCCCAAACCACTGGTCTCCTCACTGTCCGTATGTACTCTAGGTTCCAATGGTCGGTGAGGATGACGAATGGTTCCTCTGCGCCCTCCAACTAATGTCTCCACTCCTCTAATGCTAACTTCACTGCCAGGAGCTCTTGATTGCCGATGTCGTAATTCCTCTGCGGAGGACAGTTTCTTGGGTTTCAATGGGTTACCCTGTCTTTGTGACAAAACTGTCCCCATGCCCATCTCAGATGCGTCTAACTCAACCACAAAAGGTAGCATGGGATCTGGGAGTTTTAGCAAGGGAGCGGAGCTTGTGCCCTCCTTGCCCACAGTAGAGACATAGCCCCAGCTGTATCCATCTGTGTCGTTCTGCCGTGAAATGGCGTGTGACCCCTACCTCCATGGGTTCAGGCTCTGATCCCGAGTACTTGCAGAAGGAAGGAGAGAAGCGATGAGAATGCAAACGCTCCTATAGAAGGTTATCCAGGCGGATGGCCATCGCAATGAGTGCGTCCAGGATAAGGTTATCATCCCGACAGGCCAGTTCCATCTGGACCTTCTCGCACAGACCTCTCCTAAATAGCGTGCGAAGCGCCGGCTCATTCCATCCACTGGAAGCTGCTACTGTCCGGAAGGTGAGCGGATACTCAGCAGCCGTCTGATTCCCCTGCTGTAGCTGAAGCAGACACTCAACTTCCTCTCTGACCTCCGCAGGATGATCAAAAATGCATTTAAACAGAGCCATGAAACCATCATAAGAATCTAGCTCCTCCTCTCCTCTCCTCTCTCCCAGACGGATATAGTGGGGGCTCCCAACTGGTGTGAAAAATAGAGGGAGCACTGAAAGAGGAAGCCACGGCATTTGGATGGTGTACCGTCGTATTTCTCTGGGAGGGAAAGACGAGCTTCGCTGTCCTGAGCGGGTTGCTGAATTAGCTCGCTGGGTAGACTGGCTCTAGAGTATCCTCTGCTGCTGGTCTGTCTCTCGAGACGCTGCAAACTGTGGAGAACCTCTTCCATGGCCATCCCCAGTTGAGCCAGCTGGTGATGGTGTTGACGTAGAAGGTACCCTTGCTCGATGACCATCTAAAAGATATCCGATTTACCTGCTGCTTCCATAGTTTGAGTTGGTATTCTGTAATAACAGAGCTGAGTCGGGAAGCAGGTGAAAAGTTGAATAAAACAACAAAAACAGGAACAAGATAATTCTATGAGGCAACACCACATTAAACAAGAAAAATACCAACTGGTGAGTGAACATAAGACAGTGACATATAAAGGGGAGGAAATGATGAAGGGGTTGAGGGTAGCTGAAGGATGGGACTAAAAACAAACAAAAGATAACTAATGTACAATATACTGTGTCCGTAAAATGTATATAGTATGTATAATCTGGAAGTAGAAGCCCAAGTGTTGTTGTCCATTAGTTTACTCCAATTAGGGGAGGGGTGGTAGGATTAGGCGAAAATTAAAAATGGATTGGTTTGCTGTTGTACATAACTGACCGCTCACTCTCTCCCAGTTGCTTTGGGATATATTGATCTATGGATTTTAAAGGTTTAATCGTCTGGCTTTTACCTATAACCACAGTTTTGTCAGTACAAAACGGAGCGACTCACACCCAATGCTTCTTATTGGTATGCGCATGCACCTCCTAACTACACCATATGAATGTTTTAGAAGGCAGAGGTTTGTGTGTATGTGTGTGTTTGTGCTTGTAAGGTCAAATTCATGTCATGAGCGCTTGTGAGCATACAGTATGTGTTTGTTTTTGATTACATACAGTGTATGTGCATGTGTCTTGTTTCTAACCCAGTCCATCTCTGGTCTCTAAGACTCTGCAGATGGTCTGTGTTGTGTTCTCACTGGCCCGTGTCTGTCTGGGACTATCAGCCCCATAGACATCACCTCTCAGCCACCCCTTGTAAGGATGCGACACAACAACTTTGACTGGAGGAAAATAGACAGGTACAGACCCATAGTTTAGTATCATTCGTTGCAGCTCTCATATCTCTGCAATCAAATTGTAGTCCTGCTTTTTGGCCAATGGAAAACATGGCTTGTGGGAAAACTGGGAAGATGTGACTCTGCATGATTGGCTCAAACATGCTCTAATCACCCCTCTCTCTCTATATATGAACCAATCAACAGGAAAGATCTGATCAGTGCAGGGGCTGCGCAGGGCCAGGAGAACAGGAATGCCATGGTGAGCTACGGTGTCAGAAACAGCATGGCCTCTTACCTCTCTCTGGTCGGGGATCATGACCCAGGACAGCAGAAGAAGAACCGCAAGAAGAAGAGCAAATCTGTCTGTGTGACAGACCACAGCATCAGCCATATGGACTTGGATGAGGACTATGATATGTAGTGGCCTGGATGGTGCAACACTTAGTTCTGCGAACCCCAGTACACATATATAGCCTAGGCTAGTGGTTCCCTTTCAGTCAGTCAACTTCGGTACAACATATTACAGGGGAGTTGCACGCTCGCTTCTTCGGCTGAAGGATGTACAATCACGCCTGACAAGGCCAATGAAATCCACACCTCACTGGAAGTCCCACCTTCCACAGGTGATAAACGTGAGGCTCAGATTCATTCCTTCAATTTAATACCACTCTTCACCGAGCCCAGGAACAGGCGGTGCTGGGCCAAACAGGTGTTGTACCTCATTTCCCTCATTCAGGGAACAGTAGTTATGGTCATAATGTTACATTTTCCTTCAGTCAGTCAACATACTATGGGGAAATATTATCACATCCATGAGATGCTGTATGAGTATAAGTGGCAAGTGTTTGAGCTCTGGTGCCAAGATAAAGGGCTGGTTCATTCTCCACTTTAAAATTATATATGGCCGCTATCTCAGCACGTGGGAATTGACTGAGCCTCACCAGGGGCTCACCCACTGGTGTTGCAGTTACTGAAATGTGTACACCCTTCCTGTACTCAGTTCGCCCCGGGCGACTCTAAGATGACCTTGTGTCCAAATGTGGCCTTTGCCCTAAAAGTAATGGCCATGCCCTACAAGTCCTTAGCTTTTGAGGTGTTTCCCTTTTTGCCTCCTCCATTTGCTTCTGAAGAGCAACAGAGGTTACATGCCCTGTGTCTGGTGCAAGCTCTATGCACATACATTGAACAACCTGGGTTTTCCGGTTGTGTGACCAGATTTTTGTCTGTTTTGCTAATCCAGCTCAGTTTCAGGGCACTTTGAGCAGTGTCTCTCCCACTGGATTGTGGAGGCTATCTCCTGCGATAAAACAGCAAGGGACAAGGGTTACCTAGTGGAGTATGCACCCACTCCACCAGGGGGCTGGCAGCATTTTGGCCATTGTGTAAAGGGTTGACTATAGGAGATATTTGTGCTGCGGCGAGTTGGGCATCACCACACACTTTTGTAAGGTTTTATCACTTGGATGTCACTTCTCCCAGTGTAGCCCACAGGGTGCTTACAGCTGGGACAGGGGAAAGTCACTAAGCGGGTCTTCCAGCGAGGTGCGGATTTCATTGGCTTTGTCAGGTGCAATTGTCTATACGTCAACAAATGTCGAGAGAGTGAGACTCCCCCTTGTATGTTGTACCTTGTTTCCCTCCTTCAGGGAATAGTAGTTATAGTCATAACGTTACACTCTCAAACTTCTCCTCAGGGACCCCCAGACTTTCCATGTATTTGATCTCTTCTAGATGTCATGACTGTCCTGATCAGGTCAGGTTACAGGAGACCACAACCCTACAGATTATCTCTCAACCCCAACAGAGGAGGAGAGATCTAGGGGTCTGAAGATGTGGGGGTTTTATGACCCCTCACACCCCTGGTAAATCTCAGGTCACAGACAAATTTCTTTGTCCTGTTACTATGGAGAACCAGCCTCATTAAACATGAAATAAAGGGACTTTGGAACAATGGTTTCCGTCAGGCACAATGGTGGTCATGACGATAGATGGAATATGAAAATGTATGTCATTTTTGTTTTGTTATTAAAGGTTAATAGATTACGTTATTACGAAAACATTGTAACGTGAAGAGTTTTCCTAGTATATGTTTGATGTTTATACATTGTACGTTGTATGGAAAATATCCAAATCAAAGAGAATGTTTTGGGGAAGATGAAATGTGAAGTTAGTTGTCTAAAATTGGGTTTGAGTAAAATCTAGACCCTGCCCTCATTAACTTGGTACGCCCAGAGAACTGCCCTAAAGTCTGTTACGCCCACTTCTGAGGTATAAAACCTGTGAGTTTAGAATTTACGGGAGACTACGTGACCCAAGCTGCAGCCAAGGTCTAAAACGTCAACAAACCCAGAATGCAACACAAGTTTGAAGACAAAGAAATCCTTTTCTACCCAAGCTACGGATGTGTAGCTGTGTCTAAGCGGGTGAATTCAAGCCGGACCCCCTTAGCATCCAGTCCCAGCTAATCATGGTACCTAAAGGGTTTCATTCCTATGCTGTGAGCTCTGAGCTGCAGAGCTGTCTGTCCTCAGAAGACCCCTTCCAGGGTGAGGGAACAGACTCCTAAGCCAAAAGGACACTGACATTGGGAGGACGATCAGAGAGGTGTGCAGGAGAAGTGCGTCATCGAGCAGCTGAACGGTCCCCTGAATGGTCCACGCAGAGAATCCTCGGAGGTCTACCCCACGTAATTACATCATTATATTCTGACCCATAAGAGCGGCAGTTTGGGGCAAGGCTAGGGTTAGAATAAGCATAGCTGACAAATTCACCCAAATGTATATTTCTCTCATGTACTTTCTCTTTTTCTCTCTCTTTGAAATCCCCATTTTGGGTAACACGCGCCATAGTGTGTTGGCCCGTTATACTAAGTTCTAATCAATAGCCTATAATGTGTTTTGTCTATGTGTATCTTTTATCATAATTTTAGCTTTTTAGTAAATAAATATTAAACTAAGATTGGTGTGGTACGAACTCATTGGTGAGACCCGGGTCCGTGCAGATTCACGGGCTATACGACGTTCAGAACGAGATTGTAAGAGGTAACTGGTTAATTAGTGGCTGTTGTAAAATCGATATTCTGATATTCTTTGAGTTAATTTGGGAAATAGAAACTCAATAAAAACTTGTTTTCCCATGGTACCCCAGGTTAATGAGTTAATAATTGCTTGATTCAGTTAATCACGCAATTAGAAACTTGTAATCATTCGATGAGCAACAGTCGTCACATTAACTAAAACAACGTATCGACATAGAGCTAGCACACCTGATTAAACTTTTCAACTTATCAACATGCCCTTGACTAGGTGAATCACGTGAGTTAGTTCAGGGCTACAACTAAATTGTGAAACATCTGGGGGTCCCAGAGGAGAGATTTGAGAAGTGCTGGCATGAGTTTGAATCTGAACCACTGCCCTTCTGAACTATTGCTATCTTTCCTGTCTCCTCTTCACTGTCCTATCTAAATAACATAAAGCACACAACAAATATGTTTAAAAGAAGGACTAAGAGACCAGCTACTCTATTTAGGATATTAACATCTGTTACGAGATACTATTTTTCCTCCAAAGCACACATTTGTCCTTATCTGAGCCTTTGAGATTGATCTGAGAAGGAATTTCCCGTGGGGTAAATCAACAATGAATTTGAAGTCCGTCTGGAATCCAGAGCCCTGACCGAGTGTCCTGCCAGAGTACAAAACATGTTAGCGCCATGACAGTTGATCGATGTAAGACTTGAAGGCTATATTATGGATATTTACTGTGTGTTAATGTGTAATTTATGGATGTGTGTGTCTGTCAGCATGTCAATGTCAATTGTTTCAGTTTCAGAACCTTTAGCCTAACCCTTGCAAACTGATTTCAGTTGAGTGTACAAGTTGCTCATATAAATAAAAGTTAACTATCATATAATCTCGGCACCCAGAACCAAATATTGTGTGCGCTGGTCGGGCCATCTAGTCTGTCACGAGAGACATAACATAAGGTTCATTCTGGAAGGGATATGGGGAGTTATGTCCAGAGAAGCCATAATAAGTTTATAAAACATCACGTTAGAAGATGACTGCTGAGAATAATTTGTCCTCTTGAATGTATCCCAGGGCTTCAAGTATGCACCAAATTGAATAGGAATCAACATAGCATTCCTGAATCCTAGCAAACATTGGGGAAAACAGCACAGTGAAAATACTCTGGTCTACCTTATGAGTCTCAGTGTATTGTGTCATGTGCTGTTGTTGTCTCGCCAATGCCTCATGGCGGCCATATGCGAGGCTGATAGGTTCATTGGGACTGTGAAAGCTGCCCACTGGGTACACGACATATTTTCAACGTGGATAATTGGATAATAATTTGGTAGAGACGTTGATCAATGAGATTACAACCTATATTCACCCACTTAAAAAGACAACCAAAGGTTAGTTGAATTTCCAATGTGTTATCACTCTGATTTCAACCATCTAAAAGCACAACCAAATTCCAATGGAAAAACAACATCTGATTTTTGGTTTAGTTTCACCCAAATGTCTATCAAAGCACATTCAACCATTTAAAATCACAGCAAAATTCAAATGGCAATACAATGTCAGATATTTTGTTGATTTATACAACAGATTACTGTGATATCACTGTACTTCATCTACAGTAATAGCAGAACCATGTCCTGGATTGCAGTAGAGATTACATTAAAAGTGCATGCTGCAAGTGATCAATGACGTTTGAGATTCTGCGCAGATTTTTACCGCAATTGTGAAGATCTCCACAGACCTGCGATGTCCTCTGCATGCTATGGTGAAGATGCACGCTTTTTATGATTACGTAAGAAGAAATGTATAGTTATAGTAAACTCCAAATGTGGCCATGGATGTGTTACTCAACCAAACATCAACATTTAAAGGAGATGTATCTACTGCTTGGTTAGTTACATTTGAGCCACTGGCTTAATCCCATTATTTAACTTTTATTTTTTGGTTGAGTTGGAGACGTTGATGCACTTTAAACAAAGTTTGACTTGAATTTGCCCAATTCTTTAACTTTTTGGTGGAGATGGAAACGTGAATCCAACATACACATTTTTAATTTGTAGACAAACTGGAATTAATGCCAGACTAAGTCAGTGGCACAGATATAGAACTATAAATGACCATCCACTCAGCTTTCAAGTAGTTAGAAGATCTATTTCCCTGCTTTTGAAGGGGGAGCTGGCTATTGTACTGGGAGACAACCAGCAATTACAATAGATTTACAATATGCTGACTTCAATCATCTCCAAACTGCACGCAGAGACATCAAAATGGTATATGAAAAAAAACGACATCTCAAAATCTCGCAATATCCCTTTAAGTACTTCCTGTATGGCTCTATCTCTGTGTGTAACTCTGGTCATATAGAAGACAGCAATGATAACCATGTCTGACAATGCAAACTGTGTAGTCATGTAATTCTCTAAGGAGGAACCTTATCCATGCTGATCAGATTGCTAAAAATGACTCAATAAAGTTTGTACAGTGAACTTTTCCAGTATAACCCAAAATAGTTATTTTAGACATTGTTAAAAAGTTTACCAGCAACCTTATGACTGTCTGTTTTTCCATTTTCTTTTCTGGCTTTCACCAGTGAAAGCCAGAAAAGACCAAAAGCTTGGCAGGCTGCAAATGTTGTTTCTGGAGCACGTTGGTGTTACAAAGTCAGCAACATGGCCCATATGATTAATTACATTTCATGAGATGTTTTAGTCACCTGTAGGAACTCTGACTCCTTGAGACAAACTAAGCACATTTTCATTATTGAATTCATAACAGGATCAAATATTTGTTTTCTCTGCTTTTAATATCCCCATTAAACATCTGCAATGCAAACAAATTCAGCGTATTTTTTGTGTGCGTGTGTGTGTGTGTGTGTGTGTGTGTGTGTGTGTGTGTGTGTGTCCATCGGCGGCTGTACTTTGCATTATGAGCGGGGCATAAAACACAATGCATTAGCTAGAGTCATTGCTAAAGCATTGCCTGCCTCGTGATGCAGACTCAAGCTGATCTCTGAACCTTGAAATACAGGCTTAATTTCATATAAACTTCCAATATGAGTTTATAGGTGTGGTAGCACCCAGAGTAAATAGACTTATATTTATTACATTTATACTTTGAGTTATTTAGAAACAAATGTCCTTGTAATGTGCAAATAGGCCAAGCCCTTTCCCATGGATTTCACATTTTCACAAGCAAACATCGAACAAGAAATGACTGCATTTCCCAGAAATCATGGAAGTGTTGAAGTGTTTAACAAATGCAGATTTGTAAAGGAATACTTCGCTACTCTGCCAATGATCACACGGCCTTGAGAATGTGTCAACCAAAACAAAGGCACACAACGGGGAAGAGAGCGGAAGAGAATCAGTTCAACATTAACAAACTGAAGAACTGGACACCCTCACAAGAGAACACGTTCTCTTCTATCCCGGAAAAACCTCAAGGTCGACCCTGTTTCAGATGTGACTAGAAAGGCCGTGGAGACATAACAAACTACACTCTCTCCTGTCTTACAGTTCTGATTCCACCGTTCCAATCCTTAAGGTCTGTTTGATGTTACACTGGATCTAAGGCACCAAGGAAAACATGGTGGAACAATACATGACTGATTTTCCCTGAATGAGAAGGAAAACAAAATAGTGCTGATGGAGCCAGTGTCACACCATAAGTCTCCATCTTTACCCCCCCCCCCCCCCCCGCCCCCTCTTTCTCATCTCTTTAGACCCTCTCTCGTCCAGAGGCAGTGAGAGCTGTGTTGAGCTAGCAACAGTTATCGTTATATAACCAGACCTTTCTAATCTAGCCACATCATCAGCTCAGAAGCCCCAGAGCCAGAGCAGAGCCAGAGCAGAGCCAGAGCAGAGCCAGAGCAGAGACAGAGCAGAGCTAGAGCCAGAGCAGAGCTAGAGCAGAGCCAGAGCAGAGCCAGAGCTAGAGCAGAGCTAGAGCAGAGCCAGAGCAGAGCTAGAGCAGAGCCAGAGCAGAGCTAGAGCAGAGCCAGAGCAGAGCCAGAGCAGAGCCAGAGCCAGAGCAGAGCCAGAGCAGAGCCAGCTGTCCAAACGTCTGATAACATCAGGCTCTGGATGCTCAACCCTGACGTCCCTTGACAAAATCCGGATAAATGTTTGCTTTCCTCAATCATGAAGAGGGGCGCTGTGTTTCCTCTTTTCTTAATTACATCAGGTCCTATACTGTGACCCAAATGGCACCCTGTACCCTACATGCACTACTTTGACCGAAGCCCTAATGTGTCCAGAGGCAGTGAGAGCTGTGTTGAGCTAGCAATAGTTATCGTTATATAACCAGACCTTTCTAAACTAGCCACATCATCAGCTCAGAAGCCCCAGAGCCAGAGCAGAGCCAGAGCAGAGCCAGAGCAGAGCCAGAGCAGAGCCAGAGCAGAGACAGAGCAGAGCTAGAGCAGAGACAGAGCAGAGCTAGAGCAGAGCCAGAGCAGAGCTAGAGCAGAGCCAGAGCAGAGCCAGAGCTAGAGCAGAGCTAGAGCAGAGCCAGAGCAGAGCTAGAGCAGAGCCAGAGCAGAGCTAGAGCAGAGCCAGAGCAGAGCCAGAGCAGAGCCAGAGCAGAGCCAGAGCCAGAGCAGAGCCAGAGCAGAGCCAGCTGTCCAAACGTCTGACAACATCAGGCTCTGGATGCTCAACCCTGACGTCCCTTGACAAAATCCGGATAAATGTTTGCTTTCCTCAATCATGAAGAGGGGCGCTGTGTTTCCTCTTTTCTTAATTACATCAGGTCCTATACTGTGACCCAAATGGCACCCTGTACCCTACATGCACTACTTTGACCGAAGCCCTAATGTGTGGGCCACGGTTAAAAGATAGGGTGCCATTTGGGACGTAGCCCTATTTCTTCACTTTTCCTTTTCACATGAGAAGGGTGCACATCAAATTGGTTTATACATACCCTGGCTGAGTATATACAGAAAGGTGGTGGCTGCTACTGCCCTGGAAGAGGTGGTCTTCACTGATATGTCCCTTAAACAATGTAAACTATGCTTTGGTCCTATTATTGCTCACACAATTTCTATTTGCCGCAAAATTGAAAAACAATGTAACTGGGAATAAAAATGGCACGCCCATACTCCAATATTTCACAATAATGCCTTGCGATCTGGAAGGCGGCCTCTTGCATCACCCCAATGCTCCAGATGTGGAATCCGTACCCTTACCGATATCATGGACAGCAATGGTTTGAGAACATTCCAAAATCTAAAGATGCAAACACATTACCAGGCAACTCCTTTTTTCTATATTTACAATTTAGAACAGCTAAGCTGGTCTATGGAGTCCCCTGGGACACCCAATTACTGAAACATCCAATGATGTCCCTCTAGTGGTGTGGGGGCTGTGCTTTGGCAAAGTGGGTGGGGTTATATCCTTCCTGTTTGGCCCTGTCCGGGGGTGTCCTCGGATGGGGCCACAGTGTCTCCTGACCCCTCCTGTTTCAGCCTCCAGTATTTATGCTGCAGTAGTTTATGTGTCGGGGGGCTGGGGTCAGTTTGTTATATCTGGAGTACTTCTCCTGTCCTATTCGGTGTCCTGTGTGAATCTAAGTGTGCGTTCTCTAATTCTCTCCTTCTCTCTTTCTTTCTCTCTCTCGGAGGACCTGAGCCCTAGGACCATGCCCCAGGACTACCTGACATGATGACTCCTTGCTGTCCCCAGTCCACCTGGCCATGCTGCTGTTCCAGTTTCAACTGACCTGAGCCCTAGGACCATGCCCCAGGACTACCTGACATGATGACTCCTTGCTGTCCCCAGTCTACCTGGCCATGCTGCTGCTCCAGTTTCAACTTCCACCTGACTGTGCTGCTGCTCTAGTTTCAACTGTTCTGCCTTATTATTATTCGACCATGCTGGTCATTTATGAACATTGAACATCTTGACCATGTTCTGTTATAATCTCCACCCGGCACAGCCAGAAGAGGACTGGCCACCCCACATAGCCTGGTTCCTCTCTAGGTTTCTTCCTAGGTATTGGCCTTTCTAGGGAGTTTTTCCTAGCCACCATGCTTCTCCACCTGCATTGCTTGCTGTTTGGGGTTTTAGGCTGGGTTTCTGTACAGCACTTTGAGATATCAGCTGATGTACGAAGGGCTATATAAATAAATTTGATTTGATTTGATTTGATTTGATGGGATTTATAAATAAACTATCTGGGCTCCCAAAAGACTGATCACTATAATATACAAACCTCTTTCGGAAAACTCATATTTTGAGCTAGCCATTAAAAAAGTGTGGTCCACAGATATAATTGAATCTGAACCTTGCTTTAACTGGAACAGAATATGGAAAAATATGACCTTGGCATCCCGAACCAACAATTTATACATTTTAAGTTTGTTCACAGATTGTATTTAAGACAAAGGAAACGTTTTACGATTAAATTGGCCCCAACTCCAAACGGTTCACTGTGTCCCCTAAATCAGTCATACACATTCCTGCACTGCAGTTAAATGCTTCTGGGGCAAAGTTACAAAATTCATTGAAATATTCAATGCTTTTCATCTATTATGTTACATAACAATAACAGCCCCTTGAATCTCTCAATCAATCAGAGAAGATTACTGCTGGCAGACAGCACTGCTATTAACTCTCTCCCATTTAACCAGTAGATACAGTTACTATTAGAAGTTATACCATTAGATGTATCGACAGAGAGAATTAATGGTGCTAGTCAAGGAACAATTGAGGCCTGGACAAATATACTTGACTCTATAAAGAACAATCTCAGCTGAAGTCCTGCATGTGCAAACAATGAAATATATATATATACATACACATTGGGGCAAAAAAATATTTAGTCAGCCACCAATTGTGCAAGTTCTCCCAATTAAAAAGATGAGAGAGGCCTGTAATTTTCATCATAGGTACACTTCAACTATGACAGACAAAATGAGAAGAAAAAAAATCCAGAAAATCACATTGTAGGATTTTTTATGAATTTATTTGCAAATTATGGTGGAAAATAAGTATTTGGTCACCTACAAACAAGCAAGATTTCTGGCTCTCACAGACCTGTAACTTCTTATTTTAAGAGGCTCCTCTGTCCTCCACTCGTTACCTGTATTAATGGCACCTGTTTGAACTTGTTATCAGTATAAAAGACACCTGTCCACAACCTCAAACAGTCACACTCCAAACTTCACTATGGCCAAGACCAAAGAGCTGTCAAAGGACACAAGAAACAAAATTTGAGACCTGCACCAGGCTGGGAAGACTGAATCTGCAATAGGTAAGCAGCTTGGTTTGAGAAAGACCAAGTCCATATTATGGCAAGAACAGCTCAAATAAGCAAAGAGAAACAACAGTACATCATTACTTTAAGACATAAAGGTCAGTTAATCTGGAAAATTTCACCAACTTTAAAAGTTTCTTCATGTGTAGTCATAAAAACAATCAAGCGCTATGATGAAACTGTCTCTCATGAGGACCGCCACAGAAAAGGAAGACCCATAGTTACCTCTGCTGCAGAGGAAAAGTTCATTAGAATTACCCGCCTCAGAAATTGAAGCCCAAATAAATGCTTCACATAGTTCAAGTACAGACACATCTCAACATCAACTGTTCAGAGGAGACTGCATGAATCAGGCCTTCGTGGTTGAATTGCTGCAAAGAAACCACTACTAAAGGACACCAATAACAAGAAGAGACTTGATTGGGCCAGGAAACACGAAAAATGGACATTAGACCATTGGAAGTCCAAATTTGAGATTTTTGGTTCCAACCGCCGTATCTTTGTGAGACGCAGAGTTGGTGAACGGATGATCTCTGCATGTGTGGTTCCCACCGTGAAGCATGGAGGAGGAGGTATGATGGTGCTTTGCTGGTGACACTGTTGGTGATTTATATAGAATTCAAGGCACACTTAACCAGCATTGCTACCACAGATTTCTGCAACAATCGCCATCCCATCTGGTTTACGCTTAGTGGGACTATCATTTGTTTTTCAACAGGACAATAACCCAACACACTTCCAGGCTGTGTAAGGGCTATTTGATCAAGAAGGAGAGAGATGGAGTGCTGCATCAGATGAACTGGTCTTTACAATCACCCGACCCCAACCCAACTGAGATGGTTTGAGATGAATTGGACCGCAGAGTGAAGGAAAAGCAGCCAAGTGCTCAGCATTTGTGGGAACTCCTTCAAGACCATTGGAAAAGCATTCCAGGTGAAGCTGGTTGAGACAATGCCAAGAGTGTGCAAAGCTGTCATCAAGGCCTATTTGGAGTTGGTGGCTACTTTGAAGAATATAAAATATACCTTTTTTGGTTACTGTATGATTCCATGTGTTATTTCATGGTTTTGATGTCTTCACTATTATTCTACAATGTAGAAAATTGTAAAAATAAAGAAAAAGCCTGGAATGAGTAGGTGTGTCCAAACTTTTGACTGGTACTGGTTATATATATACAGTGGGGAGAACAAGTATTTGATACACTGCCAATTTTGCAGGTTTTCCTACTTACAAAGCATGTAGTGGCCTGTCATTTTTATCATAGGTACACTTCAACTGTGAGAGACGGAATCTAAAACCAAAATCCAGAAAATCACATTGTATGATCTTTAAGTAATTAATTTGCATATATACAGTACCATATATACAATACCATATATATATATATATACCAGAATCCTATAGCTATAGCCTCACTAGCTAAATAAGCATTAAGTGTTATTTTCCAATCTTAATTTAAACCTCACCACTTCCTCTCTGCTGAACTGGTTGAATCAACATTGTTTTCGAATAATTTCAACAACAAAAATGATATGTGATGATATTGAGCCAAAGTCATCAACGTAAGGGAATTTCGTATTGTTTTCATGCAATGACATGATTTCACGTTGAATTTACATTTGTTGATAACTCAAACAAATGTAAATCAAAACTAGAAGTTGAAATGACGTCTATGTCCAGTAAGTAGGGCTACTTGGAAGCCAACATACATTCCCCTGTCCTCTACTCTTGACATTGAAATGAATAATATTGACAAACAAACAGAATAAACTCTCAGTGTGGAAGGCTATTGACTGTTAGCTGACCTAAGATATACTGTACATAGCAACCTTAGAATAATCTACAACAGTCATCAACAGTATGTATTTGGAACTTGCAGCTGCTAGTGAGTTCAAATATAGTTCATTGTTCAATCATTGCCCAATACAGATGTAGGATCTTAATTCGATCAACCTGTTGCAGGATGACTTTCCTGCAATGTACAACATTTTAAACTCTTTCAGCAACACATGACAAGCTGTATTTTCAAATCAAACAAAAAGCTTTAGCCAACACATACAACCATGTCCAACTCTGTCAAGAGAGTCAGAGGAAAACTAACAAAAAAATTCCAGACACCAGAAGAGCCGTTGTAATTCCAGAACCTCAACACAGTTTGGGGAGTTCTAAACGAAACCCCTGGGTGTCTTTTCCCATTCCATTAAACATGTAAGGATCACCCTGAAGCGTGGGATACATATGTAAAAGTTCCGTTTCTATTCATGTGACTGTTACTTATGTAGTGAGAACACCTTTAGCTCTGCACAGAGAACTAATAGCCATCAGCTCAGCGTGGTCAGTGGAAGTCAGCCTGCTGTGTCTTATTGGGTTTCTATGGCCCATTGTAGTGTAGCCTGAGATGTCTCAAAAACAGGCCCGTTCTGTAGTGCTGAATACACACACACACAATTGACAAGAGAGTGAATGCATTTACACCCCAGCCATCTACAAAACAGTGATATCACACTCTCCGAAAGAAAATAATCAAAAAAATAATCAAATCAATCAAATGAATTATAAAGCCCTTTTTACATCAGCAGATGTCACAAAGTGCTTATACAGAAATCCAGCCTAAAACCCCCAAAAACTAGCAATGCAGATGTAGAAGCACTATTAAGAATACAGATTTGTACCTAAAGGAATACGCCAATGCTCGTCACTGGGGAGAATGTCAATAAGGTTTCCTGTAAACGGCTCAGTTCACACTCAGATAGAGAAGGAAATTATATGCAAATGATCCTGTCTGCTCTGCGGTGTGGTTTAAATGTTGCAGCATTCTCCCGGCAATGAAATTGCTTGCAGGTTCTGCTTTTAAGTTCCAAATATGTAAGAAAATAAACCAAGATAACTACCAAGAACTACAAACACCACTTAAAAATAAACTCAAAGGGGACAAACAATGAGTCATTCCTTTAATTGTTTTAATTGTTCCTTACTGAGAGAAATAAACTATTTAAATGTGCTTTATATTGTATGACCATGACATCACTCACCATATGTTTGGTCACAACAGTTCAAAATATAGAAGGCCTATTCGACTGTTTGTAGCTAGCTAAGTGCATTCAATATGGAAGAAAAATTATTCAACTAAAAGACAAAAGAGAGACCATGTCAAAAAGAGACCATTTAAACATGGAATCCGTTTCCACAGGGAAAGTCAAGATATATGCAGTTTTCTAAGAATATCTGAGATGGGCTGATTAAGGGAGGATGTTTTAGGTTCCAACGAACCAGAATGACCTGTCTGGGTCGGACAGTACGTGGTACCGTCATTCAAACGGCACTAGAGTTATGACCTGTAACATCCCAGACAGCACGCAGACTACAGGTTATCAAGAAGATGGAGTCTCCTGGAGACACTCACTCTTTCCATAAAGAGTACATAAACAGCTGTGCTCCAGATGGGTTGCAAATGAAGAAAGAGATAAATGAACATGAGCAGAACATGTGGCCAGCTAATTCATTGTTTAGCTTGTACCTACTGTATATGAATCCACACATACTGAACATTCTGTACTAAGCATAATGTTTTATAGTTTGCAGTCCACAACCAAGGCACTGGCTCTAAAGCATACTCAAGGATCAGATGTTAGGTTTGTGTTTGTAGATACACTCTTAGAGAAAATGGTTGCAAAAGAGTTATTTTGCTGTCCCCATAGAATAACCTTTTTAGGTTCCAGGTAGCTTTACCAAAAGGGTTCTACCTACAACCAAAACGTTTTTTTCAAAGGATTCTCCTATGGGGACAGCCAAATAACCTTTTACGGTTCTAGATAGCAACTTTTTTCTAAGTGTGTACATGATGATCCCAGCAGGTAGTTTGTGCCTTATGGTACCTGGTACATACTGTTATTTTTCATAGCCCACATCCCATTTGTCTTCACAAAATATGTCAGAAAGATAGGATTGACTTGAAGCTTTTCAGATAAGGCAAAGAACGGATGGAGCGTCAAAGCAGTGAGTCAACCTCAGATCAGGTTGGGTGAAAATCAGTGAAGATATCGTCATAGGATCTGTTATCGAATCTGAGAATTCATGCATCCACATCCAAATCTTAGGCGTTGGGGTTAGTGTGAGGTGTCTGTGTGTGTGTGTCCCACCAGCGACAGAGAAGCACATTGACTGACAAACAGATCTTTCTTCTTGATGAAAACCAGGTGTGAAGAGGAATAAAATGGCGCCGGAGAAGAAGGCAGACGTTTTACGTGCCCCCAACAAATGTTTTTTTTGTTTGTTTATTTGCGTTGTTTGTAACTTCTTTTTTTTTTAACTTCTTTTGTACATAATGTTGCCGCTACAGTCTCTTATGACCGAAAATAACTTCTGGACATCAGGACTGCGATTACTCACCACGGACTGGCAGAATATTATTTTTCCTTTAACGAGTCTGACGAGCCCGACGCGAACGATATGCTGCTTTCCCGGGAACAGGCCCAGATCCCTGTGATTTGAATGAAGAGGAGGCAGAGAAAAGGGGGTCGGAGGGCAGGCTGCCTTCTGAGAATTCGAAGGCAATCGAATAAACCCCCGCTTCCTTCCATTCTGCTAGCAAACATGCAAACTTTGGTCAATAAAATAGACGACCTACGCGGAAGATTAAACTACAAACGGGACATTCAAAACTGTAAAATCTTATGCTTCACGGAGTCGTGGCTCAACGTCAACACTATCAACATACAGCTGGCTGGATATATGTTATACGCAGGATAGAACAGGTAAGGTAGGAGAGGGGCTCTTTCACTTTTACTTTCTTTGCTTTGGTTCCGTCCAGCCCCCTTTCCCCAAATTACTGTGTGAAGGAATACATTTCCTGTTAACAGTAAAATTCTCTGCCTCTGGCATCCTTACCCGCACCTACAGTCACATACCTCTTTCACTCCACGGGGAGTTGAGTGTAGCAGGGTGTTGCGTTCCCTCCTCCAAGAGGTGTGCGTAACAAACACCAACATATTTTAAGCAGACCAGCATAGTGCCTGTGCCCAAGAGCACTAAGGTAATCTGCCTAAACGACTACTGACCCATGGCACCCATAGCGCTTTAAAAGGCTGGTCATGGCTCACATCAACACCATTATCCCAGAAACCCTAGACACACTCCAATTTGCATACCGCCCCAACAGATCCACAGATGATGCAATCTCTACTGCACTCTACACTGCCCTTTCCCACCTGGACAAAAGGAACACTTATGTGATAATGCTATTCACTGACTACAGCTCAGCGTTCAACACTGCTCATCATTATGCTAAGGACCCTGGGACTAAACACCTCCCTCTGCAACTGGATCCTGGACTATCTGACGGGCCGCCCCCAGGTGGTAAGGGTAGGTAAAAACACACCCGCCACACTGATTCTCAACACAGGGGCCCTTCAGGGGTGAGTGCTCAGTCCCCTCCTGTAGTCTCTGTTCACTCATGACTGCACGAACCCAACACCAGTTTGCTGATGACACAATAGTGGTAGGCCTGATCACCGACAACGACGAGACAGCCTATAGGGAGGAGGTCAGAGACCTGGACGTGTGGAGCCAGAACAACACCCTTTGCCTCAACGTTATCAAGACAAAGGAGATGATTGTGGACTACAGGAAAAAGAGGACAGAGCACTCCCCCATTCTCATCGACAGGGCTGCAGTGGAGCAGGTTGAGTGATTCAAATTCCTTGGTGTCCACATCACCAACAAACTAACATGGTCCAAGCACACCAAGACATTCATGAAAAGGGCACAACAAAAACTATTCCCCCTCAGGAGATCCTGACTGGTATAGCATCACTGCCTGGTATAGCAAATGCTCTGCCCCCGACCGCAAGGCGCTACAGAGGGTAGTGCGAATGGCCCAGTACATCACCGGGGCCAAGCTTCCTGCCATCCAGGACCTCTATACCAGGCGGTGTCAGAGGAAGGTCAGACACAGGCCAGAGGAGGATGGATGAGATACAGACCAGAGGAACATAGAGAGGATACAGAATAGGACAGATGAGGATAAAGGGGACACAGACCAGGACAGAGGAGGATAGAGGAGATACAGATTAGAGGAGGATAGAGAGGATACAGACCAGGACTGAGGAGGATATAGGGGATACAGACCAGGACAGAGGAGGATAGAGGGGATACAGACCAGACCAGAGGAGGATAGAGAGTATACAGGCAAGGACAGAGGAGGATATAGAGAATACAGACCAGGATAGAGGAGGATATAGGGGATACAGTCCAGGACAGAGGAGGATAGAGGGGATACAAACCAGAGGAGGATAGAGGGGATACAGACAATATGAGGATAGAGGATACAGACTAGAAGATGATAGAGAGAATACAGACCAGAGGAGGATAGAGGAGATACAAACCAGAGGAGGAGAGAGGGGATACAGACCAGATGAGGTTAGAGGATACAGACCAGAGGAGGATAGAGGAGATACAGACCAGGACAGAGGAGGATATAGGGGACACAGACCAGAGGAGGATAGAGGGGATACAGACTAGAGGAGGATAGAGAGGATACAGACCAGGACTGAGGAGGATATAGGGGATACAGACCAGGACAGATGAGGATACAGGGGATACAGACCAGGACAGAGGAGGATATATGGGATAAAGACCAGGACAGAGGAGGATCTAGGGGACACAGACCAGGACAGAGGAGGACAGAGAGGATACAGATCAGAGGAGGATAGAGAGGATACAGACCAGAGGAGGATAGAGGGGTTACAGACCAGGACAGAGAAGGATAGAGGGGATACAGACCAGGACAGAGGAGGATAGAGGGGATACAGACCAGGACAGAGGAGGATAGAGGGATACAGACCAGGACAGAGGAGGATAGAGGTGATACAGAACAGGACAGAGGAGGATAGAGGGGATACAGACCAGGACAGAGGAGGATAGAGGTGATGCAGAACAGGACAGAGGAGGATAGAGGGGTTACAGACCAGGACAGAGGAGGATAGAGGGGATACAGACCAGGACAGAGGAGGATAGAGGGGACACAGACCAGGACAGAGGAGGATAGAGGGGATACAGACCAGGACAGAGGAGGATAGAGGGGTTACAGACCAGGACAGAGGAGGATAGAGGTGATACAGATCAGAGGAGGATAGAGAGGATACAGACCAGGACAGAGGAGGATAGATAGAATACAGACCAGAGGAGGATAGAGGAGCTACAGACCAGAGGAGGATATAGGAGATACAGACCAGGACAGAGGAGGATAGAGGAGATACAGACCAGAGGAGGATAGAGGGGATACAGACCAGGACAGAGGAGGATAGAGGTGATACAGAACAGAGGAGGATATAGGAGATACAGACCAGGACAGAGGAGGATAGAGGGGATACAGAACAGGACAGAGGAGGATAGAGGTGATACAGAACAGGACAGAGGAGGATAGAGGGGATACAGACCAGGACAGAGGAGGATAGAGGTGATACAGAACAGGACAGAGGAGGATAGAGGGGTTACAGACCAGGACAGAGGAGGATAGAGGGGATACAGACCAGGACAGAGGAGGATAGAGGGGACACAGACCAGGACAGAGGAGGATAGAGGGGATACATACCAGGACAGAGGAGGATAGAGGGGACACAGACCAGGACAGAGGAGGATAGAGGGGTTACAGACCAGGACAGAGGAGGATAGAGGGGATACAGACCAGGACAGAGGAGGATAGAGGGGACACAGACCAGGACAGAGGAGGATAGAGGGGTTACAGACCAGGACAGAGGAGGATAGAGGTGATACAGAACAGGACAGAGGAGGATAGAGGGGATACAGACCAGGACAGAGGAGGATAGAGGGGTTACAGACCAGGACAGAGGAGGATAGAGGGGATCCAGACCAGGACAGAGGAGGATAGAGGGGACACAGACCAGGACAGAGGAGGATAGAGGGGATACAGACCAGGACAGAGGAGGATAGAGGGGACACAGACCAGGACAGAGGAGGATAGAGGGGTTACAGACCAGGACAGAGGAGGATAGAGGTGATACAGACCAGAGGAGGATAGAGAGGATACAGACCAGGACAGAGGAGGATAGATAGAATACAGACCAGAGGAGGATAGAGGAGCTACAGACCAGAGGAGGATATAGGAGATACAGACCAGGACAGAGGAGGCTATAGGGGACACAGGCCAGGACAGAGGAGGATAGAGGAGATACAGACCAGAGGAGGATAGAGGGGATACAGACCAGGACAGAGGAGGATAGAGGTGATACAGAACAGAGGAGGATATAGGAGATACAGACCAGGACAGAGGAGGATAGAGGGGATACAGAACAGGACAGAGGAGGATAGAGGTGATACAGAACAGGACAGAGGAAAAGTCCCCAATTTATGGTTTATCTTGAACTATCAGACTGGGGTTCCCATTCTATAAAAACTGGTAACCAGGTTTCCACCAAACTTTAGAGAAAGTCTTTAGACCAGGGCTTTCCACCCTGTTCCTGGAGAGCTACTGTCCTGTATGTTTTAACTCCAACCCTGTTCCTAGAGAGCTACCATCCTGTAGGTTAACTCCAACCCTGTTCCTAGAGAGCTACCATCATGTAGGTTAACTCCAACCCTGTTCCTAGAGAGCTACCATCCTGTAGGTTAACTCCAACCCTGTTCCTAGAGAGCTACCATCCTGTAGGTTAACTCCAACCCTGTTCCTAGAGAGCTACCATCATGTAGGTTAACTCCAACCCTGTTCCTAGAGAGCTACCATCATGTAGGTTAACTCCAACCCTGTTCCTAGAGAGCTACCATCCTGTAGGTTAACTCCAACCCTGTTCCTAGAGAGCTACCATCCTGTAGGTTAACTCTAACCCTGTTTCTGTAGAGAAGCCGTCCTGTAGGTTAACCCATATCCTGTTCCTGGAAAGAAATCGTCCTGTAGGTTTTCGCTCCAACCCTAATCTAGCGCTCCTGATTCTAATAATAGCTGGTTGATAAACTTAATCAGGTTAGTTACAATTGGGGTTGGAGTGAAAACCTGCAGGGTTGCAGAGCCCTGCTCTAGATTCTAGAATGAGTACTAACACGACTAGAGCTTTTGTAGCATCACACACAGAAGCACTTGGTTTTTGGCTTTTTCTGTCACAATAGATGTGTAATTATCTGTTTTAAGGTCATCAACAGAGCCATAGATTTAGATACATGGCTCTGGTCAACAGAGACATGTGGCAGCTGTCTCATGCTGCTGTCTGATGTGTGAACGAGTCACACTGTCATTTTCAGGAAAATGCACTTTTGATAGTGGAACATACACTACATGACCAGAAGTATGTGGACACCTGCTCGTTGCACATCTCAGTCCAAAATCATGTCAATAATATGGAGTTGGTCCCCCCTGTCACGACTCCCACCGAAGGTGGCTCCTCTTCCTGTTCGGGGGGCGCTCGGCGGTCGTCGTCACCGGTCTACTAGCTGCCACCGATCCCCTTTTCCTTTTCTGTTAGTTTTGTCTTATTGGTTACACCTGTTTCTTGTTAGGGTTTTGGTTAGGGCTATTTAAGCCGGTTATACCCACCTGCTTTTGTGCGGGCTTGTTTCTCTGTTCATTTTGTGGATGTGCATTTTTATCGTATTTTCTCCGGACTGTTTGGGTCCTGTTTTTGGGCCGGTCAGTTGTTGCGCCTGGTGTTTTTGGCGTGACTGTTTCTGTACCGGAATAAATACGATTGTCCTAAACCCTCTGCTCTCTGCGCCTGACTCCACACCCACTACTCCTAGAGGTCCTGACATCCCCATTGCAGCTATGACTTTGGCTAGGCTTTCCACTAGATGTTGGAACATTGCTGCGGGGAATTGATTCCATTCAACCATAAGAGCATTAGTGAGATCGGGCACTGATGTTTGGAGATTAGGCCTGGCTCGCAGTCGGAATTCCAATTCATCCCAAAGTTGTTTGATGGGGTTGAGGTTCTGGCTCTGTGCAGGCCAGTCAAGTTCTTCCACACCGATCTCAACAAACCATTTCTGTATGGACCTTGCTTTTCCATGCTGAAACAGGAAAGGGCCTTCCCCAAACTGTTGCCACAAAGTTGGAAGCACAGAATCATCTAGAATGTCATTGTATGCTGTAGCGGCGCATGTGACAAATAAACTTTGATATGATTTGAGCATTAAGATTTCCCTTCAGTGGAACTAAGGGGCCTAGCCAAAACCATGAAAAACAGCCCCAGATCATTATTCCTCCTCCACCAAACTTTACAGTTGCCACTATGCATTGGGGCAGGTAGTGTTTCCCTGGCATCCTCCTAACCCAGATTTGTCCGTCGGACTGCCAGATGGTGAAGCGGAATTCGTCACTCCAGAGAATGCGTTTCCACTGCTCCAGAGTCCAATGGCGGCGAGATTTACATCACTCCAGCCAACGCTTGGCAGTGCGCATGGTGATCTTAGGCTTGTGTGCGGCTGCTCGGGCCATGGAAACCCATTTCAAGAAGCTCCCGACGAAAAGTTATTGTGCTGTCGTTGCTTCTAGAGGAAGTTTGGAACTTGCGCTTCAGCACTCGTCGGTGCCATTCTGTGAGCTTGTGTGGCCTACCACTTTGCGGCTGAGCCGTTGTTGCTCCTAGACTTTTCCACTTCACAATAACAGCACTTCCAGTTGACCAGGGCAGCTCTAGCTGGGCAGAAATCTGTTGGAAAGGTGGCATCCCATGAAGGTGCTATGTTGAAAGTCACTGAGCTCTTCAGTGAGGCCATTCTACTGCCAATGTTTGTCTATGGAGATTGCATGGCTGTGTGCTCAATTTTGTACACCTGTCAGCAACAGTTGTGGCTGGAATTGAAGAATCCACTCATTTGAAGGGGTGCCCACATACTGTTGTATATATAGTGTATTTTTGTGACACTGACAACAGAACAAGAGCGAAGTGTGGCTTGTTTGTTCACACTTCAGTTGTGCTTTCCTCCTGTGATGTCATCAGAGAGAGACATTCTTGATCTGGTTTGTTTGGAGCTTAATCAACCCAGAGATCAGAACCCTAATGGCCCCATAATGTTTCCACATGGTCTGAGCACACACTGAGCCAATACAACATTGACACGGACACATCTCTACAACCAACCACCAACCTCAATCATATGAGACAATCTCCAACTTCATTGTGTGAGCAATGTAGTCATGTAGTCATTCTCATTTTATACCGTATGTTTTCATGGGAACTGGACTTAACAGACGTGCCCAATCATTCACATAAGTGCTTATGGTTGTGAGAACTGAGGTTGAATCCATTCCTGAGATATGAGTGGTCTATCAATCTACTTAGTATAACATCTTGACTTGTGGAATGTAAAGTGGAACCTCTAGCTGGCAGTGAGAATGTTTAATATGTTCCTTTCTATCAACCCAAATACAATATGACAATTCCCCATGGTTGTTCTTGGTGCCCCAGGCAACCATGGTTGGTAGCAACTTGTTTCAGGTGTTCCTTTGGAGAGGATCCAGAAATAAGGTCCATGAAAGAGAGAGTGGTGCTTGAACGGCCTAGACCGGTATTAACGCATCATTTTATAATACCGGCACCACATCAATTTGAGCATTTAGTATAAATATTGTTGAAAGAGGAAAGAAATATCCTGGATTCTCTCAATAGTGGATTTTCCCATCTGGGAATAACAATCTTTTGGTGATCAAATGCTGTCTTCCCGTAACTCAACGTAATGGAATAACTCTACGTAATGGAATAACTCTACGTAATGGAATAACTCTACGTAATGGAATAACTCTACGTAATGGAATAACTCTACGTAATGGAATAACTCTACGTAATGGAATAACTCTATGTAATGGAATAACTCTACGTAATGGAATAACTCTACATAATGGAATAAGCTCCTACATCCACAGAGATGTGCAGCTGCCAACATGAAATAATCCAAAATCTTTAACTGAAATATTCAAGTGAATAAAGTGGCTCTTAACTTTGAACGTGCACTTCAGCATAGTAACTATATTGTCCTTTTGATAGAGTCTATATGCAGGCGTCTCTCTTTTCCAACAAGAAAAGCCAATAAAAAACTGAGTTGTTCTTCTGGAAGGACGAAAAATCAATTTTCTCAGGTTTCAAAGAATGTGTGGGGGTCTAGAACTTCGGAATGTTGACCTTTCAAGATAATGATTGTTATTTATGTATAGTACAACAAGCAGGGACAGACCAGCCATATCAAACACTTAGAAGTCCAACAATTGACTTTATGTTCCAGCAGTTCTCAATTGCCTTGCCTGGAAAAGAATAGAAAAATAAATAAAATAACAATAATAAATTGATCAAATCAGTGCCTGATGACCGGGCGACAGGTCTTCTACTTGCAAATAACTCCTCAGAGACTTCTGATCTTAACCATATTTCAGATGATTACTGACTAAGATTAGGAAAGGATTGTTTTCCACTGAGCAGCTTTATTGAATTAACCAGACCGTGATAAGACTCTGCGACCAGCCGGTTATGATCATCATATTGATTACTGCATTGTTGGACTTAGAGCTTGCGAGAAAGGCATTTCACTGTACTTGTGCACGTTACATTAAAACTTGACAACCACAGAAACTGTACTCTGTTCCCTTGATGATAAAGCTCTGCTGATCCCTTATCAGGCAAATGTTTAGCTGGGTGTATGAGGTATGTACACTAGAGTACTGGCTGGCTTATAAAGAGCCAGGGAATGTCACTCCATCTAGGGAGCGAGGCAAACAAGGAGACAACCATGTTGCAACAGTAGCTGACGTGGAGCTAGAGGAAGAAGCCTTGCCGGCTGCTGCAAGTCTGCAGCTGCAGCCACTTGAGGTTTCAACTCATCATCATCATCATCATTATCATCAGTCGATTACACATTTGAGTGATTGGTGTGTGTGTAAATGTATATAGTACCGGTCACGTTCTGACCTTAGTTCCTTTGTTTTGTCTTTGTTTTAGTATGTTCAGGGCGTGAGTTGGGGTGGGCAGTCTATGTTCCTTTTTCTATAATTTGGGATTTCTGTGTTTGGCCTTGTATGGTTCTCAATCAGAGGCAGCTGTCAATCATTGTCCCTGATTGAGAACCATACTTAGTAGCCTGGTTTCACTTTTGAGTTGTGGGTGATTATTTTCCGTGTCAGTGTTTGTTCCACACGGGACTGGTTTGTTTGTTTCATTTATTCTCGTTGTTATTTTGTACTTTTCAGTGTTCTATTAAAAGTAAGCAATATGAACACGTACCACGCTGCGCATTGGTCCTCCGATCCTTCCTACTACTCCTCCTCGTCAGAGAAACAATCGTTACAGTACCAGTCAATAGTTTGGACACACCTACTCATTCAAAGGTTTTTCTTTATTTTTAATATGAAATAACAAATGAAATAACACATAGAATCATGTAGTAACCAAAAAAGTGTTAAACAAATCCAAATATATTTATATTTGAGATTCTTCAAAGTAGCCACCCTTTGCCTTAATAGCTTTGCACACTCTTGGCATTCTCTCAACCAGCTTCACCTGGAATGCTTTTCCAACAGTCTTGAAGTAGTTCACACAAATGCTGAGCACTTGTTGGCTGCTTTTTCTTCACTCTGCAGTCCAACTCATTCCAAACCATGTCAATTGGGTTGAGGTTGGGTGATTCTGGAGTCCAGGTCATCTGATGCAGCACTCCATCACTCTCCTTCTTGGTCAAATAGCCCTTACACAGCCTGGAGGTGTGTTGGGTCATTATCCTGTTGTAAACAAATGATAATCACACTAAGCCCTTTTTACATCAGCCAATGTCACAAAGTGCTGTACAGAAACCCAGCCTAAAACCCCAAACAGCAAGCAATGCAGATGTAAAAGCAAGGTGGCTAGGAAAAACTCCCTAGAAAGGCAGGAACCTAGGAAGAAACCTAGAGAGGAACCAGGCTCTGAGGGGTGGCCAGTCCTCTTCTGGCTGTGCTGGGTTGAGATTTTTACAGAACATGGCCAATATGTTCAAATGTTCATAGATGATTAGCAGGGTCAAATAATAATAATCACAGTGGTTGTAGAGGGTCCAACAGGTCAGCACCTCATGAGTAAATGTCAGTTGGCTTTACATAGCCGAGCATTCAGAGTTAGAGACAGCAGGTGCAGTAGACAGAGAGATCCGAAAACAGCAGGTCCGGGACAAGGTAGCACGTCCAGTGAACAGGTCAGGGTAGTGACGCCTCTGGCACTGAGATGCAGTGCCTTAGACTGCTGCGCCACTCGGGAGCAATTGTTTTTTTTACCTCATTAATCTACTCTGCAGATCCTCTCAAGCTCGGTCAGCTTGGATGGGGAGCATTGCTGCATAGCCATTTTCCCGTCTCTCCTTAGATGTTAGGTCAGGTTCAAGTCCGGGCTCTGGCTGGTCCACTCCAGGACATTCAGAGACTTGTCCCGAAGCCATTCCTGTGTTGGCTTGGCTTAGGATTGTTGTCTTGTTGGAAGGTGAACCTTCACCCCAGTCTGAGGTCCTGAGCGCTCTGGAGCAGGTTTTCATCAGGGATATCTCTGTACTTTGCTCCGTTCATCTATCCTTCGATCCTGACCAGTCTCCCAGTCCCTGCCGCTGAAAAACACCACCATGTTTCACCGTAGGGATGGTGCCAGGTTTCCTCCAGATGTGACTATTGGCATTCAGGCCAAAGAGTTGAATGTTGGTTTCCTCAGGTCTGCGAGTCTTTAGGTGCCTTTTGGCAAACTTCACGCGGATAGAGCTCTGTCAGAGTGACCCTCGTGTTCTTGGTCACCTCCCTGACCAAGGCCCTTTCCCTTGATTGCTCAGTTTTTCCGGGTGGCCATCTCTAGGAAGAGTCTTGGTGGTTCCAAACTTCTTCTATTTAAGAATGATGGAGGCCACCGTGTTCTTGGGGACCTTCAATGCTGCAGAAATGTTTTGGTACCCTTCCCCCGATCTGTGCCTCGGCACAATCCTGTCTTGGAGATCTATGGACAATTCCTTCGACCTCATGGCTTGGTTTTTGTTCTGGCATGCACTGTCAACTGTGAGACCTTATATAGACAGATGTGTGCCTTTCCAAATCATGTCCAATCAATTGAATTTACCACAGGTAGACTCCAATCAAGTTGTAGAAACATCGCAAGGATGATCAATGGAAACAGGATGCACCTGAGCTCAATTTCGAGTCTCAAAGCAAAGTATCTGAATATTTATGTAAATAAGGTATTTCTGTATTATATTTTTTATAAATGAGCTAAAATGTCGAAAAACCTGTTATCTCTTTTTCATTATGGGGTATTGTGTGTAGACTGGTGAGGATTTATTTTATTTGATCAACTTTAGAATAAGGATGTAACGTGACAAAATGTGAACAAATTCAAGGGGTCAGAATACTTTCCGAAGGAACTATATACACTGAGTGTACAAAACATTATGAACCCCTTCCTAATATTGAGTTACACCCCCGTTTGACCTCAATTTGTCGGGACATGGACTCTACAAGGTGTTGAAAGCGTTCTACGGGGGTGCCGGCCCATGTTGACTCCAATGCTTCCCACAGTTTTGTCAAGTTGGCTGGATGTCCTTTGGGTGGTGGACCATTCTTGATACAAATGGGAAACTTTTGAATGTCAAAAACGCATCAATGTTGCAGTTCTTGACACAAACCGGTGCACCTGGCACCTAATACCATACCCCGTTCAAAGGCACTTAAAAATGTTATCTTGCCCTTTCACCCTCTGAATGGCACACATACACAATGCACGTCTCAATTGTCTCAAGGCTTAAACATTCTTATTTAACCTGTCTCCTCCCCTCCCCTACAGTGATGGAAGTGGATTTAACAAGTGACATCAATAAGGGATCATAGCTTTCACCTGGATTTACATGGTCAGTCTGTCATGGAAAGAGCAGGTTTTCCTAATGTTTTGTACTGTCGGTGTATATAAATGTGTGTGTGTGTGTGTGTGCATGTGCTGAGATGTCTCAGGAATTCTCCAATGCTCCAAGCACCATGTCGGCACCTGCCATTTAGGATAACAAACACACGCACTTCAACATATTTTTCAGTGTGTAAAACTAAGCAACTCAATCCGTTCAGGAACTTTTGTCAGGCTGTGGCTTCATCACCATCGTCCCCCTAGACAGTGCGAATGTAAGAGGTGACTAAACTATGCCTTCTCAATACAGGATTCTCTATGACCTAAGCACTTCCACAGAGCACTCGAAGACAATAATCGTTGTTCCTGTAGTGACAGATGTCTTTGTAAAACACCTTGTTGAGCAATTGACTTACAGCCAGTCGAGAGACGAGCATCATCATCCTCTCACAGAGACTAAATACAGTCCTATTTCTGTAACACCAACCCAGACTAGGAGACTTGGAGGGAAGTATTGTAGTATTTCAGTCTTTGGATTTAACAATTTTTTGTTTTTTAAACCAGATCCAATGCATTATTTATATTTATGTCCACTGTCTCAGCTGCAGTTTTGTATTTTTTTATGAATAAATTACAGACTACACACTACCACAGGGAAGAGTAATGGAAAAGTGTATTAGTAGGCACTTTTCAGCCAGTTTCCTGTTAGCCGATACATGGAAAAACTATATGTACTGTACCTCTCTTCCTCTCTGTCTATTCTCCACCCCCCCCCTCTCTCTCTCATGGCCAAAGTGAGTACATTTCATTTAAGCTGCCTTGTGCAAGAAAAAAACAACTGTTCCCTCCAAATGCTCCACATAGCCAAACAGCCACGTCCGATATGGCTGGAATCTCCATTTCTCAAAGTCAGGAAGGGGAAACATTCCCATGGTCCCTCTGTCCCACCCCCCTTAGAAGAAACATTAAAGCTGAGTATAAAAAGTTTTATTGGTATTGATAAGAACTTCCAGGAAATAAAACAGATTGAGATCCAACATTTTTATTGTAATACCGTTAACAGAATCAGAGCAAAACACATCATTCAGTAGGAGCCTGATCAGGAAGATCAGCCGGGATGAATCATCAATTACAACTGTAGAGACTGCCATTAACTAGCATGTGTATGGCTTGTGTTACCCTGATGTATTTGCCATGAACTAACCTCTCCAAGGTTGTACTACAGTGACATCTAGTGGCATTATAACAGAGAGTAAAAGTCACAATAATTATCCAAGCACACTTTGCTGGAGGAGAGAGGTCAGGGGTTGCACAAACGTCAATCAAACGGCTGGGTGCCTATGTGGGCTATTACACAGTAGACCTACTCTACAACAAAACCAGCTGAATGTACAGAAAACTTGACCAGAAAATTAGAAAAGTGTGAGTGTTCGTTCAGATAGAACATTCTAAAGAGCTTGACATTGATTTAAGAAAAGAGGTGAAATTGCAAAACCTTAATTACCTAACTGTCCATGTGGGATCTGGCATCCTCATTTATCATGATGTAAAATGGATGGACCTTGGAAGTTTTAAAAGGTTGTTCTATACTGTATCTTCTCAGGAGAATACTGATGGAGATTTGAAATAGAGTCAGCAGTTTTACCCTCTGCTAAGATTCTCTGCATCAGCCTTCCCTAGGGAAGAAGTGAAGAAAAAGTTGTAGATATATGTTGAAATATATTATGTAATAGCCACTGATGTGATAACTATTGGGAAGTGTTGATTGTGGAGGAATTTATTCATTGATGAAACACCTGTATAGGTGCATTTTGGATTTAACCCAGTTTTAGGGGTTGGATTCATTAGCAATCACATCAAGTTGAGCTTGAAGGGCATGAGAAACTGACAGCTTGTTTGAGGGATCATGTAGGAAACTGCACTGCAGCAACATCGAACCTAAGGGTGTTTTCACACGGTCCCTTTCAGGTAATTTTTATGAATTTAGTGCGTTCGGTTAATCTTGAGAGGTGGTCTGTGTTCGGTTTGCTTGAATTCCACGGTCTGTTTCCCTTTTTTAGGTCAATTCGAACACAAAGCTCCCAGGGTCGCTGTGGGTGTCTCTTGTGTGTGTTCGCACGTGGCAAGCGTTTATACATTCACTCTGCCAAAAACAGCACACAGCTACAGTCACTCACCCTTCTAGAAAACTTGAAACAGTCCAACCAGGTCTTGTGTCTTGAAGTCGCCCAGGCTGTTGCTAGCCAACTTCTTTCACCAATTAGCTTCAGCTGGCTGGTGTGCGACTGTGGCAAAATTGGTTTGAAACTTTAATAGCCTGTCTCTGGGGCTAGTTAGGGACCATCAATAAATTACACAATGCAAATCAAATGTATTTATAAAGCCCTTCTTACATCAGCTGATATCTCAAAGTGCTGTACAGAAACTCAGCCTAAAACCCCAAACAGCAAGCAATGCAGGTGTAGAAGCACGGTGGCTAGGAAAAACTCCCTAGAAAGGCCAAAACCTAGGAAGAAACCTAGAGAGGAACCAGGCTATGAGGGATGGCCAGCCCTCTTCTGGCTGTGCCGGGTGGAGATTATAACAGAACATGGCCAAATGTTCTTAAATGACCAGCATGGTCAAATAATAATAATCACAGTCGTTGTCGAGGGTGCACCTCAGGATTAAATGTCAGTTGGCTTTTCATAGCCGATCATTCAGAGTATCTCTATCGCAGCAGGTCTGGGACAGGTAGCATGTCCGGTGAACAGGTCAGGGTTCCATAGCCGCAGGCAGAACAGTTGAAACTGGAGCAGCAGCACTGCCAGGTGGACTGGGGACAGCAAGGAATCATCATGCCAGGTAGTCCTGAGGCATGGTCCTAGGGCTCAGGTTCTCTGAGAGAGAGAAAGAGAGAATTAGAGAGAGCATACTTAAATTCACACAGGACACTGGATGAGACAGAAGAAAAACTCCAGATATAACAAACTGACCCTAGCCCCCCGACACATAAACTACTGCAGCATAAATACTGGAGGCTGAGACAGGAGGGGTCAGGAGACACTGTGGCCCCATCCACTGTTTGGCCCTGGCCCCCGGACAGGGCCAAAAGAGGCAGGATATAACCCCACCCACTTTGGCAAAGCACAGCCCCCACACCACTATAGGCATATCTTCAACCACCAACTTACCATCCTGAGACAAGGCCGAGTATAGCCCACAAAGCCACGGCACAACCATAGCGGGTCGCCAACCCAGACAGGAAGACCAAGTCAGTGACTCAACCCACTCAGGTGACGCACCCCTCCTAGGGACGACATGGAAGAGCACCAGTAAGCCAGTGACTCAGCCCCTGTAATAGGGTTAGAGGCAGAGAATCCCAGTGGAGATGTAAATGGGACAATATTTTCATGTTGCAAATCTGTTAGTTGTCTTATTTAATGCTTTCAATATTTGTAGATGAATTTCTGCCATTTATAGTTGGTTTGAGATTTTTTAAGTCATTGAAATTTGGAGCTATTGACATTTAAAAATATTGTCCCATGTACATCGGTGGGCTTGTGGGCAGGATTGGAAGTAAACCCAACCCAATGACCTGTTATGGTAGCCTACCCTTCATTCCGTGACATACTATTTTTTCCTATCATCTCGCAAATCTCAGTTTTTGATGAGACTGACTTTATGACCAAAATTATCCCATTTACACGTTGTAGTCAATTTTGACAGTAGAATAAATGTTTCTGACGCATTTCAATGCCACATAGGCTGATTTCAAAACGAGAAGTTGCTTTTAAGGGGCAGTCGATCTTTAAGATTATAGCAGGTAACATCAAGATAACACCTGTTGACATCAATGATGTATGTAAATAAACCCTGGAGAGCCATATTGGCTCTCCCCAGAAAAAGCAGTCCTCCATAGGAATGAATGGAATTGTACAATATTTGAATTAAATGTTTCAAGGACAAAATTACATTTAAGTATGTTTTTGTTGTAGTGGGGACTGTAAAATTAGAACTTTAAAAAATATATACTTTAAGGGAAAAAAAATCAGATATTTGTATGTTTAGCTCATATAATATGATTTAAAAGTATGCATTTAAGTGTCTGTAATAGAATAAAAGTGGCAAAAACAAATGTAGATATTAATAAATGCATTTCCATAACTTCCTAAATATTTTTTACAACGGTGGGGGAGTGCCAAGATGGGAGCGCAGTGGCTTCAAAACAGCTCCCCTGTTAGTCATCTAGGGCAGTTATTCCCAAACTGGCAATGCCGTTGGAGATACGCCAAATAAAAATGTGATTCAAAAACATTTTTATATATGTCTTTTTTTTTCTTTTTTAAACTTTTTTTTCCTTCACATTTTCAAACAGTCCATTTATATTTTCCAACGGGGCTACACATTTGGGTGTGGTTTTTTTCTCGCCTGAGTATCCTTGTTTCACTGCCATAAACAAAATCTAGTGTTCAGCGAGATAACAACACAATGTCAAATACAGGTAGCCTTGTCAAATAATTAACATTTCACTAACGTTCTGTATGTAGCCAAACGTAGCTGCTGCTCATGTTGGTATCTGTACTGATGGCGCAAAAGCCATAACAGGGAGACATAGTGGAGGGGTAACGCGCGTGCAAGCAGTTGCTCCCGACGCCACAGATGATTTGATTTGATTTTTGGCAGTGAAACGAGGCTACTCAGGCGAGAGAAAACAAGAGAACCTCATCGAAATTGCAACAAGTAGTTCTGGGAAAATGTAATTTAATCAGAAGCCACTGACAGATTTCTGAATTGGGCTGCGCTCAGAGTATCCTGCCTTGGCAAATCGCGCTGTTAAGACACTGATGCCCTTTGCAACCACTTACCTATGTGAGAGTGGTTTCTCGGCCCTCACTAGCATGAAAACTAAATACAGGCACAGACAGTGTGTGGAAAATAATTTAAGACTGATACTCTATCCAATACAACCCAACATTGCAGAGTTATGTGCATCCTTTCAAGCACACCCTTATCATTAATTCACAATTTTCAATTAACAAATAAGGTTTTATATGTAAGATGGTTAGATAAAGAGCAAACTTATTGATTATTATTATATTATTATTTGTGCCCTGGTTTGTCACTTGTCACGGGCCGGGTTGTGACAAAAACTCACACTCATTCTTATGTTTCATAAATGTATTGTATAGTGTGTGTGTGTGGCAGGCTTACAATGATGGCAAAAAAACAAACATTTGAGAGTGCGCTGACCCTGGTGCTAGAGGGGATACAGCTGACCCTGGTGCTAGAGGGGATACGCAGCTAGAGGTTGAATGTTTGAAGGGGTATGGAACTATAAAAAGTTTGGGAACCACTGAGCTAGGGTATATATGGGAAGTAACAGATTACATGTAATCAGTTACATGTAACAGATTACAAAAAAAACTGTAACTCTAATCCATTACTTACCAGCAAAAATATTGTAATCAAACCTTTAGGATTACTTTTAAATCAAAAAACAATTTTTGCAAACAAATTATTTGACACTTTTCTGTCTTCTCAAAAAAATCAAAATCAGCATTGAAAAAAGTTTACATTTGTTCAGCCTGAGCAAGTCTGGCCGCAAGTCAGAGACCACTATGATAACATACCAAAATAGTTTGATGGATTGCGGGAAAAGAGCAGGAATAGGCTTTTGTAGGCTACAGTCCAAGCCATGTCTTCCAATGGTGCGACTGCTGTCAGTATCCAAAGATTATCCAACTTCAATAAACACTTGGAGGTAAGGAGGACAGCAGTGGTGTAGACTACAGGCGATACGGATATCACTTACTGATATCTATTGCACTCCACACTGCCCTTTCCCACCTGGACAAAAGGAACACCTATGTGAGAATGCTATTCATTGACTACAGCTCAGCGTTCAACACCATAGTGCCCTCAAAACTTATCAATAAGCTAAGGACCCTGGGACTAAACACCTCTCTGTGCAACTGGATCCTGGACTTCCTGACGGGCCGACCCCATGTGGTAAGCGTAGGTAAAAACACATCCGCCATGCTGATTCTGAACACAGGGGCCCCTCAGGGGCACTACAGAGGGTAGTGCGAATGGCCCAGTACAACACTGGGGCCAAGCTTCCTGCCATCCAGGACCTCTATACCAGGCGGTGTCAGAGGAAGGCCCTAAAAATGGTCAAAGACTCCAGCCACCCTAGTTTAAAACTGTTCTCTCTGCAACAGCACGGCAAGCGGTACCGGAGCGCCAAGTCTAGGTCCAAGAGGCTTCTAAACAGCTTCTACACCCAAGCCATAAGACTCCTGAACACCTAATCAAATGGCTACCCAGACTATTTTCATTGCCCCCCCCCCCCTTTTACACTGCTGCTACTCTCTGTTGTTATCATATATGCATAGTCACTTTAAGTACTCTACCTACATGTACATACAGTGCCTTGCGAAAGTATTCGGCCCCCTTGAACTTTGCGACCTTTTGCCACATTTCAGGCTTCAAACATAAAGATATAAAACTGTATTTTTTTGTGAAGAATCAACAACAAGTGGGACACAATCATGAAGTGAAACGACATTTATTGGATATTTCAAACTTTTTTAACCAATCAAAAACTGAAAAATTGGGCACTGTATTACCCCAATTAACCGGTGCCCCCGGACATTGACTTGTACCAGTACCCCCCTGTATATAATCTCACTATTGGTGTTTTACTGCTGCTCTTCAATTACGTAGGTGTTACTTTTATTTCTTATTGTTATCAGTATTTTTTAAACTGCATTGTTGGTTAGGGGCTACAGTAGTAAGTAAGTATTTCACTGTAAGGTGTAACCCCTAGTATTTGGCGCATGTGACGAATACAATTTTATTTGATGTCTACATAGTGCATTGAGGTGAATCACACTGCTGCTCTCTCATTTAGCTATTTACGCCTTACAGATTGTGGTTGTTGTGGATGGCTGTTCACAAATGTAGGCTATATGAGTATTTTAACCCAATAATGGTTGAATTTAACAAGTTTAAACTGCCTATCTAGCATTGTTTTTGCAACCAGTAGACAGCCAGTGAAAAATGCGCTCTCGCAACAGCTGCATAGTGCAGATCCCATCCTTTGGAATAAAATTTTGACAGAGGTTCTCCCAACTCCTCCGTGGTATTGTTCTCCATACTGTGGGGCTTTTATTGCTCATTCTAATTCGTGCTGATTCAAACACGTAAGTCCATAAGCCTTAACGGACACATCCTCAAACTCGCACCCTTTTTATAGACACATTTCTGTAAATGATTGAGTATTCAAAGTGTCACCAACAAACAATATAAACAATAGGCCTATAGCAGATGCAGACTATGGCATACATGTTTCACATGCAAATAGCACTTTTCGGTAGTGCTCAAAGCATGCCATTCTATAAGAGCAGTATTTCTCGAAACAATGACCCCAATCAACAAAATCTAAATCATAAACAACAGAGTAGGCTAATTACAATTTGGCTAATCTATATTTCCATATTTCCAAGTGCTATTCTTGAATATAAAGGGGTAATACATTAATTGTAATTCATGGAAATCTGACCGAGTTTGGTTTTTAATGTAAAGATATAGCCAAATCATATTAATATCTGTAGTAAAAAAAGATTACTTAGAAGAAGCCTACATAACCATAAAGTAAAATGCAACATACGTTTATGACAAGCTATGTACACTCTAACATTTACTTATTCTACAATAGATGTCGTTCATTTGGTAATATTATTTTTTGTCTTCTAATGCATTTTACAGGGAAAGTAATCTAAAAGTAACTGAAAGTAATCCGATTACGTTACCGAGTTTGGGGATCCCAAAGTTACTTTACTGACTACAGTTTTGGACAGGTAACTAGTAATTGTAACGGATTACATTTAGAAAGCAACCTACCCAACCCTGGGTATATATAAATATTTGTTTGACATCAAGTAATTTCATAACTGATTAAAAGGTTCTCGGAACGTTTGAAATTTCAATTTGAAAGTCTTCCGGATTTTTGAAAGGGACGGACCCGAAGTGTGTAACAGTGTTTACACTCCGTCACGAAATCGAAGCATTTGTACATTTATCTGTCAAACATTTGTATTTTATTTAGCTAGCTAGCTAATGCCCTTTAGTACTTGTATCAATGGAAGACATGGAGCATAATAAGGCACCCTCTGTCATCGATCGGTATTACACTCGATGGTATAAAACAGGTAACTTATTAGCTAACTAGACATATTTTAGCTAACGTAACCAGTGTTCACCACTGACACTGGGTGTCGACATGAGACCAACACGTGTGTTTTGGCTTTGGGTATGGTAGCTAGCCTGACAGCTTTTGCGATGTATTTTCATAGAATTTGCAGTTGACTAATTTCTTTAAGAACTGGCTGGTCCCAAAAACCTCAAATCCGTATCCCTCCTTGTCCATGGTTGCGGACCACTGGCGTATTTTTTTAATGAATGAATAAAGTTGTAACGAACGATGTATTCTTCTTTGTTCTTAGATATCAAGGGCAAGGATTGTGAAGACCAGTGCGTTCTTCAGCATTCAAACAGGTTTGCTGGCTAAGATAATGTGTTCATTTCCTACTTAAAATTGCCAATGTGCAGCTCATAAACAAAACTGCAGCTCATCAACGCGTTACTTTGGGATACAACACTCCCGATGTTGTCCCAAAGCTAATCAACAATTTGCTTTGCTACCTCCACAGACAACATTGTTTATTTTCTGTAAATTTAAACATGGCGCTAATGTGTTCATGTGGATCTCTTTTGACAGAATCTGTGTCATCACCCTGGCAGAGAGTCACCCTATCCTTCAGAACGGGAGGTCAATCAAGAGCATCAACTATCAGATCAGCGCTGGCTGCAGTCGCCTGCATAACAGAGTGTCTGGAAAGTCAAAGAGAGTATGTACCAATGTTTATAAATCCTGGTTTTGAAGATGCTGTGTTTTGGCCATGGAGAGGCTTTGAATCAATGGGTTGGCCATATTGGCACTCTTCAGAAAAGTAGTCCTCTATATTTCATTAAAATGTAGGCTATTTATTTTTTATTTTATAACTTTATTATTTAATTCAAAGTCATCATCTCATCTCTATAGAGCTGCTGCCTGACAAAATCACAATTTTTGTAGTTCTTCAAAGGTAATAAGGCATACTTTTATGACTGCTGATGAATACCAACTGTCATTCACTTAGATCATGTATTTTCAGGTAGAGGTGCCTTGCGAAGCAACAGCTGCTCTCTATATCCCCTCACAATTGCCATTCTGCTCTCCAGGCTGCAGCACACTAACCTAATGTAGCAGGCCGGAAAAAGTAGATGCACAGTGGATTATGGGTATTGTAGTTAATTACCAAGTTATGTGCGTTAATATTGGCCTGTTGGAAACTACAACTCCCTAGGACATCTCACAGTTCAGGCTGGATCTGATTTATCTCTTGAGAAACTGAAATGTGAGCATTGAGCTCACATAAAAAAATAGAATTCAAATTAATGAACCTACTTTTCAATTAATCGATCAGCACTACTAAAAACAAATGTAGACATTAGTAAATGTCTTCTATAGTTAAATATTTTTTACAATGGTGTGGGAGTGCCAAGTTGGAGGTGTGGTGGCGTCAAAACAAATCATTGGTATGTACTGCTAAAACTGAAGTGATGTTTTGTTGTTGTTAATATAGTCAAATCAAATGTTATTTGTCACATACACATGGTTAGCAGATGTTAATGCGAGTGTAGCGAAATGCTTGTGCTTCTAGTTCCGACAATGCAGTAATAACCAACAAGTAATCTAACTAACAATTCCAAAACTACTACCTTATAGACACAAGTGTAAAGGGAGAAAGAATATGTACATAAAGATATATGAATGAGTGATGGTACAGAGCGGCATAGGCAAGATACAGTGGATGGTATCGAGTACAGTATATACATATGAGATGAGTATGTAAACAAAGTGGCATAGTTAAAGTGGCTAGTGATACATGTATTACATAAAGATGCAGTAGATGATATAGAGTACAGTATATACGTATACATATGAGATGAATAATGTAGGGTATGTAAACATATTAGGTAGCATTGTTTAAAGTGGCTAGTGATATATTTTACATAATTTCCCATCAATTCCCATTATTAAAGTGGCTGGAGTTGAGTCAGTGTGTTGGCAGCAGCCACTCAATGTTAGTGGTGGCTGTTTAACAGTCTGATGGCCTTGAGATAGAAGCTGTTTTTCAGTCTCTCGGTCCCAGCTTTGATGCACCTGTACTGACCTCGCCTTCTGGATGATAGCGGGGTGAACAGGCAGTGGCTCGGGTGGTTGTTGTCCTTGATGATCTTTATGGCCTTCCTGTAACATCGGGTGGTGTAGGTGTCCTAGAGGGCAGGTAGTTTGCCCCCGGTGATGCGTTGTGCAGACTTCACTACCCTCTGGAGAGCCTTACGGTTGTGGGCGGAGCAGTTGCCGTACCAGGCGGTGATACAGCCCGCCAGGATGCTCTCGATTGTGCATTTGTAGAAGTTTGTGAGTGCTTTTGGTGACAAGCCGAATTTCTTCAGCCTCCTTAGGTTGAAGAGGCGCTGCTGCGCCTTCTTCACGATGCTGTCTGTGTGGGTGGACCAATTCAGTTTGTCTGTGATGTGTATGCAGAGGAACTTAAAACTTGCTACCCTCTCCACTACTGTTCCATCGATGAGGATAGGGGGGTGTTCCCTCTGCTGTTTCCTGAAGTCCACAATCATCTCCTTAGTTTTGTTGACGTTGAGTGTGAGGTTATTTTCCTGACACCACACTCCGAGGGCCCTCACCTCCTCCCTGTAGGCCGCCTCGTCGTTGTTGGTAATCAAGCCTACCACTGTTGTGTCGTCCGCAAACTTGATGATTGAGTTGGAGGCGTGCGTGGCCACGCAGTCGTGGGTGAACAGGGAGTACAGGAGAGGGCTCAGAACGCACCCTTGTGGGGCCCCAGTGTTGAGGATCAGCGGGGTGGAGATGTTGTTGCCTACCCTCACCACCTGGGGGCGGCCCGTCAGGAAGTCCAGTACCCAGTTGCACAGGGCGGGGTTGAGACCCAGGGTCTCGAGCTTGATGACGAGCTTGGAGGGTACTATGGTGTTAAATGCCGAGCTGTAGTCGGTGAACAGCATTCTCACATAGGTATGCCTCTTGTCCAGATGGGTTAGGGCAGTGTGGTTGAGATTGCATCGTCTGTGGACCTATTTGGGCGGTAAGCAAATTGGAGTGGGTCTAGGGTGTCAGGTAGGGTGGAGGTGATATGGTCCTTGACTAGTCTCTCAAAGCACTTCATGATGACGGAAGTGAGTGCTACGGGGCGGTAGTCGTTTAGCTCAGTTACCTTAGCTTTCTTGGGAACAGGAACAATGGTGGCCCTCTTGAAGCATGTGGGAACAACAGACTGGGATAGGGATTGATTGAATATGTCTGTAAACACACCAGCCAGCTGGTCTGCGCATGCTCTGAGGGCGTGGCTGGGGATGCTGTCTGGGCCTGCAGCCTTGCGAGGGTTGACACGTTTAAATGTTTTACTCACGTTTAGATGTATATTATTACATTTTAGTCATTTAGCAGACACTCTGCAACTTACAGAAGAAATTAGGGTGAAGTGCCTTGAGCAAGGGTACATACTTTTCACCTAGTCTGCATCAGGATTTGAACTAGAGACCTTTCGGTTACTGGCCCAAAGCTCGTAACGGCGAGGCTACCTGCCGTAAGGATACTCTGGCATATTAGGACTATTATTATATTTTACACTACTATTACATATACTGTGGTATTGACATCCTTTGATTTTGTGACTTGTGATGGTCAAACTAACACGTGTCTTCTTCATTTCCAGGGAGGACAGTTCCTCACAGAGTTCGCTCCTTTGTGTAGAATAACATGTACAGATGGTGTGGAGTACACCATTTACAGGTGATTACAACCTTTGCTGCTCTTGTATTATGATTTTCACCTCTGCAGATAATCTACCCTTTATGGTTAGTGCCATTCACTACTCTAAGATCTTTTTAAATTAGCCTGAAATATAATCCTGGTTAATCTTTTCAGCTGCATAAGGGGTCGGCTATTGGAGGTCAATGAGGATATTCTTGAAAGACCAGAACTTTTACTGGGAAAGGTGAGAAACATTTCCATAAGCTTCATACCAGTTAAAATACATTTTTGGTCAATCTAATGTTCCCCATTTACATATACCCCATTGAGATGGTAAATCACATTACCATTAACATGGCTAACTGTCCTACCTGTCTTTCATGTGTATTTGACCAGCCTTCCACTGAGGGATACATTGCGGTCATCCTCCCTAAAATAGAGGAGAGCAAGACGGTCACTAATGGTCTCCTTAGCAGAGAGGAGTACGAGAGCGTTGTCTCTAAACGGACCAAAAGCACCCAGCCAGAGCCACAGCCGGAGCCAGAGCCAGAGCCATGCTGAGGAATGAGGTCACAGGGACTCCTCACACTCTCCTCAGCCCAGCTGGAGTGACCTTTCCTGTGGCAGCTCTGTTGGAGGGGGTCCCTCGTCTCAGGCCCAGCCAGAGCTAGGTACTTACATCACAGCATAGTGCATGCCCCTGTCCAGATATGGACTTGTGCCTGTGGTGGATGACAGTGCAGATATCTGGGGTGCTGGAGGTAATGCACTGTGCCTTTAAGTTCTCTAGCCTCTACCTTACCTGTAGGCAGTCCAGGGCAAATACTGTTTGGTTTGCTTTGATGTAACACGAAGAAATTCAGAGCCAGTTAAGTTTTATGAGATACCTTTTTAAAAATGTTTTGCTCTTTAATATGATCGTTGATGGAACGTGACATTTATTTTCAAAGGAGGAAGATATTTCCATTATGTCAGTTATTAAGTGACTATGTACCAAACAAGCCCATGTTTTTGTTCTGTTAGAAAAATATGTATTTTTATGTTTACTGTACATACCTTAATAAATGACACAATCAAACCTGTTTTAAGAAAAATAATGTTTATTTAGATTTGTGTTCTGTTTATCAATCATTCAACTGTCAAAATGATAGATGGTCTAAAAGTACATCTGTTTCTGCACATCTGTGGGTTCTTTACTCAACAGAAGATAACATTAGCTACAGCCATACACAATCAACTCTAAAGCTTTATATGGTTATGCAGTCTTCACACTAACCATTCAGGTTTAGTAGTACCAGAATCGTCACCTCAGTGGCTATAGCTACAGGTAACTTCCAAAATAAAGGAAACGCCAACAGTGTCTTAATGGGCCACCACGAGCCGCCAAAACAGCTTCAATTCACCTTGGCATAGATTCTACAAGTGTCTGGAGCGACACTATCATTAACAAAACACACAATTATGGAATTTCTAGTGGAGGAATGGTGTCGCATCCCTCCAATAGAAATTCCATAATTTTGTGTTTTGTTAATGGTAGTGTCACTCCAAAATCTCCCATAAGGGTTCAATTGGGTGGAGATCTGGTGAATTTAAAATATATATATATTTTTTTAACCTTTATTTAACTAGGCAAGTCAGTTAAGAACTAATTCTTATTTTCAATGACGGCCTAGGAACAGTGGGTTAACTGCCTGTTCAGGGGCAGAACGACAGATTTGTACCTTGTCAGCTTTAAAGGGTGTGAGACACACACACACTTTAAACCCCCTGTGCTCCTTTGAGACCCCTCTTTCAAAGTCACATATCTCTTCTAGTCATGGTAGGCAAAATACTGGGCAACTGGGTGTTTTTATACATGACCCTAAGCATGATGGGAAGTTAATTACTTTATTAACTCAGGAACCACACCTGTGTGGAGGCACCTGCTTTCAACAGAGTTTGTATCTGTCTTTTACTCAAGTGTTTCCTTTATTTTGGCAGTTACCTGTATATATCTGTGCTTCAAGTACCATAATAATACACAGTCTTAGCCTGCATCCCAAATGACACCCTTTTCCAGTGTTTTCCAAACTAGGGGTCATGAGAGAAACTGGAAAAAAAGAAAATAAATTGAGCTTGGTTCATAGAACAGGGGTCACATCAGTAACTTCCGGTAGCCACTAGATGCAGTTATAATAATGCTTCTGTTTTCTTCCTACAAATGTGGCTCAGTCTTTTTGAATGGTTTAAGCTATAAAATATTATGACCCCATCACTGAAAGATAAGACTCTCAGGAACACCTACAATGCCCACAAGCCACACAGGACTAATTAGAACAGGCACTAAATCAGGGGGGAAAATAACATGATGTTCTTCTCTAGACAGAAGATTCATTTCAGTCACTTCAAACCATACTTTAGATTGAAATACTGTCAAAAGTAGTGTCAGACTGATTTGTAATACTGTCATTGCCCCAATTAATAAAGTAAACAGACATTGATTACATACATTTTTTCAAAATTCTGACCAAAATGGGGTCGCGGGCCAAAATATTTGGCGAAACTAGGTGCACTACTTTTGACCAGAGACCTATGGGCGCTGGTCAAAAGTAGTGCACTGAATAGGGTGCCATTTGGGACATAACCTTAATTACAAGTACACTTCATAAGGAACAGCTACAAAACCACAGTTGATTTGACTCATGCGCTAGGCCAGCAATCTTTTACATGTCTTCTGAAAAATGCATAAAACAGTATACCACAAACACTGAATGTGATTCAATATTGTCTCCGCCTCTGCTGAAATGGAGCAATAATAAGAGCCTTATGTTTCAGTCTATTAGCAAGCCAAGTGTCATAATACCCTGATTAAACCATCCATTTACTCTCTTATTTGGCATCAAAGTGAGAGCATTGATTTCACTCAATAATTACTAAACCATGATGGGATTTGGTTGGCGTACAACAGTGAGAGAAACTGGTCTGTTACCAGATCTGTTTGGGCTGTCCTGCCAACTCCTCATGACAATGGCCATAGGAGTTGATAAGACAGCCAAACCTGATCTGGGATCAGGCAATCAGAAAGCTGGTTTAACAGCCCAAATCACAGGGATTGATAAAAGGAGATTCAAAGACCTGTCAGGTGATGGCATCATGCACTGGCGATGGATTTCATTACAGCATATTTTTTTAAATATTTGTTCATACATCTGCTGTATTTGGCAGAGATGTGCTACAGGTAACAGTTACACCACAAAGCAAATGGGCTGATTACACTGACAGAGGCACGTGTGAGTGGTGGGTGCACTGCCATTATGCCTGCGTGAGTGACGTTTCATGTATGTCGCCCCCTGGTGGTCGACAATGGTACGCTCCAACTCTGATAGGTGATACAGGTTAGGGATCAAAGGTCGCTGGACTGGACTACTTGCTCTCCAGGAAGGTGAGGTTGGCCATATGCTGCTCCAGGGATTTGACCCCGAAGCCGTTGCTGTTCTTGCCGTTGAGCACATCGTCTTTGACTGCCGTGGACGACTGCCTATCCCTCCAGCTTTGTGGAGAACCCAGACTGCTTCTCTCTGACTTATGCTGGAGACACAGGATAAGGTAGAGGAATAACACATTGGAAAATGACCACCATTGATATATTCATCTGTAATTAAAAAAAGTGTACTCAAACCCCAGTAAACATTGGTAAGAGGGTGCACTTGAACCACTTGGTAGAAGAGCTGATGTCAACTGTGACCTCTCACCTTTCTGACAATCTTGTTACAGACTGGCAGGAGGTATATCACCACAGTAATGATGGCTCTAGTGTTCTGAATGGAGGAATCCACCTAGAGACAGACAGAGAAAGTTTTCAAAAACATGTCAAGGATGGTGGTCTGATAGAATGTAATAATTATGATTACAACATAAAGATATAGATAATGGTAAAACAAATAATGGTATGTATACATGGGAAAGCTGATGTATACATGGGACCTCTCACTACAGAGTGTTTCTAAACCTCTCACTACAGAGTGTTTCTAAACCTCTCACTAGAGAGTGTTTCTAAACCTCTCACTACAGAGTGTTTCTAAACCTCTCACTACAGAGTGTTTCTAAACCTCTCACTACAGAGTGTTTCTAAACCTCTCACTACAGAGTGTTTCTAAACCTCTCACTACAGAGTGTTTCTAAACCTCTCACTACAGAGTGTTTCTAAACCTCTCACTACAGAGTGTTTCTAAACCTCTCACTACAGAGTGTTTCTAAACCTCTCACTACAGAGTGTTTCTAAACCTCTCACTACAGAGTGTTTCTAAACCTCTCACTACAGAGTGTTTCTAAACCTCTCACTACAGAGTGTTTCTAAACCTCTCACTACAGTGTTTCTAAACCTCTCACTACAGAGTTTTTCTAAACCTCTCACTACAGAGTGTTTCTAAACCTCTCACTACAGAGTGTTTCTAAACCTCTCACTACAGAGTGTTTCTAAACCTCTCACTACAGAGTGTTTCTAAACCTCTCACTACAGAGTGTTTCTAAACCTCTCACTACAGAGTGTTTCTAAACCTCTCACTAGAGTGTTTCTAAACCTCTCACTACAGAGTGTTTCTAAACCTCTCACTACAGAGTGTTTCTAAACCTCTCACTACAGAGTGTTTCTAAACCTCTCACTACAGAGTGTTTCTAAACCTCTCACTACAGTGTTTCTAAACCTCTCACTACAGTGTTTCTAAACCTCTCACTACAGAGTGTTTCTAAACCTCTCACTACAGAGTGTTTCTAAACCTCTCACTACAGAGTGTTTCTAAACCTCTCACTACAGTGTTTCTAAACCTCTTACTACAGAGTGTTTCTAAACCTCTCACTACAGAGTGTTTCTAAATCTCTCACTACAGAGTGTTTCTAAACCTCTCACTACAGAGTGTTTCTAAACCAACACTAGACACACCAAACACACACAACCTCCATCTCCTGCTCCATTTAAAAATACTTTTCAGCAATGACCTTTGCCTGATTAAAACACCCTTAATTCCCTTGTGACAGACAGAGTGGACTGATCTGTCTGGCTAATGACAACTTGAGGGGAAAGCCAATGCCCATCTAACAGATCCACATTAATCAGAGAAGCCCAATGGTTGTGTCCCAAATGACACCCTATTCCCAACATAATGCACTACTTTTGACCAGAATCCTATGGGCCCTATTCAAAGCAGTGCACACTATATAGGGAATAGGATGCCATTTGGGATGTACCCCATGTTATTCTCTCTTCTCTCATCCTGATTGTAACCTTTCCCATTAGTACAAGGTGACCAGTGTCAGTTCATCACTGTCCAACAGATTTTAAGAGGTTCATTAAGCTCAGTGTCATTATAGGGTTTAATTTTACAATAATGTTTTTATGATTGACCTCTGTCTGTGAAGCAGTAACAAATGTTTGCCCAATGCTGCCAATACTGTATTAAGAATGGGTTGACTGTCTCTTATCATTGCAGTTCATCAATACTCCTTTGCCAGGTTTCTTTTCAGTGCATTCTCTCACGCTCCCTATAACCATGGCCATGTCTGAATACCCATACGTGCGTTCTAAATAGTAGGCATTTTAGTTATGCGAAAAAGTTAGTTTTATAGTATGTGCAATTTAGAACATTTTGTACACTTTAAATGCCAGGATGTCGTACTGTATTTTGAGACACGTGTGTCTGACAACAGCTGATAATCAGCTGAAGGGACGCGCTGTGCCAAAACGAACGAATGGCGGGAATCAACACATTTTTTTAGTTATTTATTTCTCCTGTATTTAACCAGGTAGGCTGGTTGAGAACAAATTCTCATTTGCAACTGCGACCTGGCCAAGATAAAGCAAAGCAGGTCGACACATACAACAACACAGAGTTACACATGGAATAAACAAACATACAATCAATAATACAGTAGAAAAATCTATACACAGCATGTGCAAATGAGGTAGGATAAGAGAGGTAAGGCAATAAATGGGCCATGGTGGCAAAGTAATTACAATATAGCAATTAAACACTGGAATGGTAGAATGTGCAGAAGATTAATGTGCAAGTAGAGATACTGGGGTGCAAAGGAGCAAGATAAATAAATAAATACAGTATGGGGATGAGGTAGATTGGATGGGCTATTTACAGATGAGCTATGTACAGGTGCAGTGATCTGGGAGCTGCTCTGACAGCTGGTGCTTAAAGCTAGTGAGGGAGGTAAGAGTCTCCAGCTTTAGTGATTTTTGCAGTTCGTTCCAGTCATTGGTAGCAGAGAACTGGAAGGAGAGGCAGCCAAAGGAAGAATTGGCTTTGGGGGTGACCAGTGAAGTATACCTGCTGGAGCACTTGCTACGGGTGGGTGCTGCTATGGTGACCAGTGAGCTGAGATAAGGCGGGGCTTTACCTAGCAGAGACTTGTAGATGACCTGGAGCCAGTGGATTTGGCAATAAGTATGAAGCGAGGACCAGCCAACGAGAGCATACAGGTCACAGTGGTGGGTAGTAAATGGGTCTTTGGTGACAAAACAGATGGCACTGTGATAGACTGCATCCAATTTGTTGAGTAGAGTGTTGGAGGCTATTTTGTAAATTACATCGCCGAAGTCGAGGATCGGTAGGATGGTCAGTTTTACGAGGGTATGTTTGGCAGCATGAATGAAGTATGCTTTGTTGCGAAATAGGAAGACGATTCTAGATTTAATTTTGGATTGGAGATTTAATGTTTAATGTGAGTCTGGAAGGAGAGTTTACAGTCTAACCAGACACCTAGGTATTTGCAGTTGTCCACATATTCTAAGTCAGAACCGTCCAGAGTAGTGATGCTGGACGGTTGGGCAGGTGTGGGCAGCAATTGGTTGAAGAGCATGCATTTAGTTTTACTTGCATTTAAGAGCAGTTGGAGGCCACGGAAGGAGAGTTGTATGGCATTGAAGCTCGTCTGGAGGTTTGTTAACACAGTGTCTAAAGAAAGGCCAGAGGTATACAGAATGGTGTCGTCTGCTTGGAGGTGGATCAGAGACTCACCAGCAGCAAGAGCGACATCATTGATGTATACAGAGAAGAGAGTCGACCCGAGAATTGAACCCTGTGGCACCCCCATAGAGACTGCCAGAGGTCCAGACAACAGGCCCTCCGATTTGACACACTGAACTCTATCAGAGAAGTAGTTGATGAACCAGGCGAGGCAGTCATTTGAGAAACCAAGGCTGCTGAGTCTGCCAATAAGAATGTTGTGATTGACAAAGTCGAAAGCCTTAGCCAGGTCGATGAATACGGCTGTACAGTAATGTCTCTTATCGATGGCGGTTATGATATCGTTTAGGACCTTGAGCGTGGCTGAGGTGCACCTATGACCAGCTCTGAAACCAGATTGCATAGCGGAGAAGGTACGGTGGGATTTGAAATGGTCGGTAATCTGTTTGTTAACTTGGCTTTCGAAGACCTTAGAAAGGCAGGGTAGAATAGATATAGGTCTGTAGCAGTTTGGGTCTAGAGTGTCTCCCTCTTTGAAGAGAGGGATGACCGCGGCAGCTTTTCAATCTATGGGAATCTCAGACGATACGAAAGAGAGGTTGAACAGGCTAGTAATAGGGGTTGCAACAATTTCGGCAGATCATTTTAGAAAGAGAGGGTCTAGATTGTCTAGCCCGGCTGATTTGTACGGGTCTAGATTTTGCAGCTCTTTCAGAACATCAGCTATCTGGATTTGGGTGAAGGAGAAGTGGGAGAGGTTTGGGTGAGTCGCTGTGGGGGGTGGAGGGCTGTTGATCAGGGTAGGGGTAGCCAGGTGGAAAGCATGGCCAGCCGTAGAAAAACACTTATTGCAATTCTCAATTACTGTGGATTTATCTGTGCTGACAGTGTTTCCTAGCCTTAGTGCAGTGGGCAGCTGGGAGGAGGTGCTCTTATTCTTCATGGACTTTACAGTGTCCCAGAACTTTTTTGAGTTTGTGCTACAGGATGCAAATTTCTGCTTGAAAAAGCTAGCCTTAGCTTTCCTAACTGCCTGTGTATATTTGTTACAAACTTCCCTGAAATGATGCATTTCTCGGGGGATGTTCGATGCTAATGCAGAACGCCACAGCATGTTTTTGTGCTGGTCAAGGGCAGACAGGTCTCTAGTGAACCAAGGGCTATATCTGTTCCTGATTCTAATTTTTTTTGAATGGGGCATGCTTATTTAAGATGGCGAGGAAGGCACTTTTAAAGAATAACCAAGCATCCTCCACTGACGGGATGAGGTCAATATCCTTCCAGGATACCCGGGCCAGGTCGATTAGAAAGGCCTGCTCGCTGAAGTGTTTTAGGGAGCATTTGACAGTGATGAGTGGTGGTCGTTTGACCGCAGACCCATTACGGATGTAGGCAGTGAGGCAGTGAAAACAGCAGAGGTGTATTTGGAGGGCAAGTTGGTTAGGATGATATCTATGAGGGTGCCCATGTTTACGGATTTGGGGTTGTACCTGGTGGGTTCATTGATCATTTGTGTGAGATTGAGGGTATCAAGCTTAGATTGCATTAGATGACGCATTCTCTGTAGGATGGGCCTTGTATGCTGATATTTGTTGTTTACCACATTTGTTTTTACTAAACAGTACGTTCTAAACAGTATGTAGTACAATTTGTATACACAGTATGCAGTTTAAGTGAGTAGTAGGCAAGCTAGATTTTGGACAATGGTTTATTTCAACATTGTAGAACCCTATTTATAGTCATGTGCTCTCCTGGCAATATTTGTATTGTATTCTGTATGACAAATCTAATTAATAAACTAATCCTTGGCGGACTATTGTAACATAGAACTTAAATAAAAGTGGATTTCATTACAAAAACAAATCCAGTCATTGACAACAACACCATAGTTCAACATATTATGTACAGCTAGTATATCAATAATAGTAATCAATCAATCAATCAATCAAATGTATTTATAAAGCCTGTATTTATAGTACCTTCTGGAAGGTGGCAGTCTTGCCCTGTACTGGCGTCCTCACCCCCATCTGCAGCTGCTGGCATAAGCCCATAAGCTTCTCCATCTCCGAAAGCACTACCACCTTCTGTTCATCCATCAGCTGTTGAAGAGGGATCAGGAGAGAAATGTTTAGTATATCAAAACACACGTCAAAATTTGATGACAAAATAAAGACCTTAAGTTATATGAAAATAAAAGTACAAATGTGATCACCAAAAATGAAATGTCGTTTTAGAAAAAAGTGAAAATGTGATCATAAAGACACATCTAGTTATATAAAAATACAGGTAAAAATGTGATCACAAAAATAAAAAAGCACAGCAAAGGTATAGGAGGTTAGGATGAAGTAGATGCATTCAAATCTAACAGTGCCTAAAGTCTCTTATTTGGGCCAAAAAAAGTGAATGATATTATTGTACATTATAATAGATCTCTGTAGTACCATTCACATCCTCTGGCAATAATACTAATAAAAGTGTTTCAATTGAAAACATTAAGGCTAATTAGCATAAATAACTTGTGCAGCTGCACAAGCCTGCTTCATTCCAGAGTGGTGGGGAATCGATTAGCCAATGTTTGTTTGAAGTAATTAATCAAACGCTGCTGAGCTGAAGTGCTGGATGTGTTGATTATGTATTAGTAGTTTGTGTGTGTGTGCCTGTGTGTGTGTGTGTGCATATGCACATTTGCCTGCACACGTGTGTGCGTGCGTGTATTAGTGTTTGGGTGCCCTCTCCAGAGAACAGGGTTAGCCAATGCTGATAACCACATTGCCACTTTCCCCAGAGACGGATGGCAGTCATTAATGTCTGTCAGAGGGGGGCATTTAATTAAACTCCAGGACCTGGGCACTTTGGAGAGAGGGAGGCATGCTAACTTGTTTCTTTGATTTGAGTACAGAGGAAACTGAAACTGGTTAACAGGATTAATTTCCTGGCCTGTGTATGTGATTTACGGTCATGCAGTAGGCTACCTGGGTGGAGAATCAAATCAAATGTTATTTGTCACATGCTGAATACAACTGGTGTAGACTTGACTGTGAAATGCTTGTTTACGAGCCCTTCCCAACGATGCAGAGTAACATAAGAGGAAATAGTAACACAAGCAATAAAATAACTTGCAAGAATGGAGGCACACGTTCAGTGTCCTATTCTACACTGAACAAAAATGTAAACACAACATGTGTTCATCCCATGTTTCATGAGCTGAAATAAAAGATCCCAAAAATGCACACAAAGCTTATTTCTCTCAAATTGTGTAAAAATGTGTTTACATCCCTGTTAGTGAGCATTTATCCTTTGCCAAGATAATCCATCCAACTGACAGGTGTGGTATATTATAAGATGATTAAACCTCATGATCATTACACAGATTCACCTTGTGCTGGGGATAATAAAAGGCCACTCTAAAATGTGCAGCTTTGTCACACAATGCCACAGATTGATGCAGTCAGATGCAATTGGCATGCTGACTGCAGGAATATCCACCAGAGCTGTTTCCAGATAATTTAATGTTAATTTCTCTACCATAAGCCACCTCAAATGTAGTTTTAGAGAATTTGGCAGTACATGCAACCGTAGACCACGTGTAACCACACCAGCCCAGGACCTCCACATCTGGCTTCTTCACCTACGGGATCGTCTGAGAACAGCCACCTGAACTGATTAAACTGTGGGTTTGCACAACCAAATAATTTCTGCACAAACTGTCAGAAACTGTCTCAGGGAAGCTCATCTGCATGCTCGTTATCCTCACCGGGGTTTTGACCTGACTACAGTTCGGCTTACCTTCGATGGCCAACTGGATAAGTGTGCTCTTCATGGATGAATCCCGGTTTCAACTGTACCGGGCAGATGGCAGACAGCGTGTATGGCGTTGTGTGGGCAACCGGTTTGCTGATGTCAATGTTGTGAACAGTGTGCCCCATGATGGCATAATAATGCGCAGCTTCATGTCACAAGGATCTGTACACAATTCCTGGAAACTGAAAATATCCCAGTTCTTCCATGGCCTACATACTCAGTCACACATTCAGCATGTTTGTGATGCTCTGGATCGATGTGCACGACAGCGTGTTCCAGTTTCTGCAAATATCCATCAACTTCGCACAGCCATTGAAGAGGAGGGGACAACATTCCACAGGCCACAATCAACAGCCTGATTAAATCTATGTGAAAGAGATGTGTCACACTGCATGGGGAAAATGGTGGTCACAACAGACACAGACTGCTTTTCTGATCCACGCCCCTACCTTTTTTGTAAAGTATCTGTGACCAACATATGCATATCTGTATTCCCAGTCATGTGAAATCCATAGATTAATTCACTGACTTTCTTATATGAACTGTAACTCAGTAAAATCTATGAAATTGTTGCATGTTGCGTTTATATTTTGGTTCAATATATACAGGGAGTACCAGTACCAGATCAATGTGCAGAGGTACGAGGTACTTGAGGTAGATATGTACATAAAGGAAGGGTAAAGGGACAAGACATCAGGATAGATAATAAGGTATTTGAGGTAGATATGTACATAAAGGCAGGGTAAAGGGACTAGGCATCAGGATAGATAATAATAAGGTACTTTAGATATGTACATAAAGGCAGGGTAAAGTGACTAGGCATCAGGATAGATAATAATAAGGTACTTTAGATATGTACATAAAGGCAGGGTAAAGTGACTAGGCATCAGGATAGATAATAATAAGGTATTTGAGGTAGATATGTACATAAAAGCAGGGTAAAGTGACTAGGCATCAGGATAGATAATAATAAGGTACTTTAGATATGTACATAAAGGCAGGGTAAAGTGACTAGACATCAGGATAGATAATAATAAGGTATTTGAGGTAGATATGTACATAAAGGCAGGGTAAAGTGACTAGACATCAGGATAGATAATAATAAGGTATTTAAGGTAGATATGTACATAAAGGCAGAGTAAAGGGACTAGGCATCAGGATAGATAATAATAAGGTATTTGAGGTAGATATGTACATAAAGGCAGGGTAAAGTGACTAGACATCAGGATAGATAATAATAAGGTATTTGAGGTAGATATGTACATAAAGGCAGGGTAAAGTGACTAGACATCAGGATAGATAATAATAAGGTATTTGAGGTAGATATGTACATAAAGGCAGGGTAAAGTGACTAGGCATCAGGATAGATAATAATAAGGTATTTGAGGTAGATATGTACATAAAGGCAGGGTAAAGTGACTAGACATCAGGATAGATAATAATAAGGTATTTGAGGTAGATATGTACATAAAGGCAGGGTAAAGTGACTAGACATCAGGATAGATAATAATAAGGTACTTGAGGTAGATATGTACATAAAGGCAGGGTAAAGTGACTAGACATCAGGATAGATAATAATAAGGTATTTGAGGTAGATATGTACATAAAGGCAGGGTAAAGTGACTAGACATCAGGATAGATAATAATAAGGTATTTGAGGTAGATATGTACATAAAGGCAGGGTAAAGTGACAGGATCAGGATAGATAATAATAAGGTATTTGAGGTAGATATGTACATAAAGGCAGGGTAAAGTGACTAGACATCAGGATAGATAATAATAAGGTATTTGAGGTAGATATGTACATAAAGGCAGGGTAAAGGGACAGGATCAGGATAGATAATAATAGGAGTAAAAAAAAGAACAGAGTAGCAGCAGCAAATGACAAGTCTAAAAGTGAGTGTGTGCATGTGTGTGTGTAATGATCTTAATGCCTTTCCTCATAGTCCTGGACTATCGGACCACCATTTTATTACGTTTGCAATCGCAACAAATAATCTGCTCAGACCCCAACCAAGGAGCATCAAAAGTTGTGCTATAAATTCTCAGACAACACAAAGATTCCTTGATGCCATTTCAGACTCCCTCTGCCTACCCAAGGATGTCAAAGGACAAAAATCAGTTAACCACCTAACTGAGGAACTCAATTTAACCTTGCACAATACCCTAGATGCAGTTGCACCCCTAAAAACTAAAAACATTTCTCATAAGAAACTAGCTCCCTGGTACACAGAAAATATCCGAGCTCTGAAGCAAGCTTCCAGAAAATTGGAACGGAAATGGCGCCACACCAAACTGGAAGTCTTCCGACTAGCTTGGAAAGACCGTACCGTGCAGTATCGAAGAGCCCTCACTGCTGCTCGATCATCCTATTTTTCCAACTTAATTGAGCAAAATAAGAACAATCCGAAATGTATTTTTGATACTGTCGCAAAGCTACCTAAAAAGCAGCATTCCCCAAGTGAGGATGGCTTTCACTTCAGCAGTAATAAATTCATGAACGTCTTTGAGGAAAAGATCATGATCATGAGAGAGCAAATTACGGACTCCTCTTTAAATCTGCGTATTCCTCCAAAGCTTAGTTGTCCTGAGTCTGCACAACTCTGCCAGGACCTAGGATTAAGGGAGACACTCAAGTGTTTTAGTACTATATCTCTTGACACAATTATGAAAATAATCATGGCCTCTAAAACTTCAAGCTGCATACTGGACCCTATTCCAACTAAACTACTGAAAGAGCTGCTTCCTGTGCTTGGCCCTCTTATGTTGAACATAATAAACTTGAAAAAGCCAAACCTTGACCCAGAAAATATAAAAAACGATTGGCCTATATCGAATCTTCCATTCCTCTCAATTTGTTATCAAAAAGCTGTTGAGCAGCAACTCAATGCCTTCCTGAAGACAAACAATGTATACAAAATGCTAGGGTCTGGTTTTGGAACCCCATCATAGCGCTGAGACTGCACTTGTGAAGGTGGTAAATGACCTTTTAATGGAGTCAGACTGAGGCTCTGCATCTGTCCTCGTGCTCCTAGACCTTAGTGCTGCTTTTGATAACATCGATCACCACATTCTTTTGGAGAGATTGGAAACCCAAATTGGTCTGGCCTCGTTTAGATCTTATCTGTCGGAAAGATATCAGTTTGTCTCTGTGAATGGTTTGTCCTCTGACAAATCAACTGTACATTTCGGTGTTCCTCAAGGTTCCGTTTTAGGACCACTATTGTTTTCACTATATATTTTACCTCTTGGGGATGTCATTCGAACACATAATGTTAACTTTCACTGCTATGTGGATGACACATAGCTGTACATTTCAATGAAACATGGTGAAGCCCCAAAATTGCCCTCGTTGGAAGCCTGTGTTTCAGACATAAGGAAGTGGATGGCTGCAAACTTTCTACTTTTAAACCCGGACAAAACAAAGATGCTTGTTCTAGGTCCCAAGAAACAAAGAGATCTTCTGTTGAATCTGACAATTAATCTTGATGGTTATACAGTCGTCTCAAATAAAACTGTGAAGGACCTCAGCGTTACTCTGGACCCTGATCTCTCTTTTGACGAACATTTCAAGACTGTTTCAAGGACAGCTTTTTCCATCTACGTAACATTGCAAAAAATCTTAAACTTTCTGTCCAAAAATGATGCAGAAAAATTAATCCATGCTTTTGTTACTTCTAGGTTAGACTACTGCAACGCTCTACTTTCCGGCTACCCGGATAAAGCACTAAATAAACTTCAGTTAGTGCTAAATACGACTGCTAGAATCCTGACTAGAACCAACATTTTGTATCATATTACTCCAGTGCTAGCCTCCCTACACTGGCTTCCTGTTAAACTTCTTATGGACGAGGTCCCTGTGGCGGGATCAAATCAGCGCAAATTTTAGAGCGCCACCGAAAGTTTTCGATAAAACTCAAACTTTCATTAAAACACACATACAAGGTACTGAATTAAAGCTACACTCGTTGTGAATCTAGCCACCAAGTCAGATTTGTAAAATGCTTTTCGGCGAAAGCATGAGAAGCTATTATCTGATAGCATGCAACACCCGAATACCAGACTGTCAACAAAACAACAGATTTTGCGGTAGCCGGCGCTACCCAAAACGCAGAAATAAAATATAAAACATTCATTACCTTTGACGAGCTTCTTTCTTGGAACTCCTATATGTCACATAAACATCACAATTGGGTCTTTTTCCCGATTAAATCCGTCATTGTATACCCAAAATGTGATTTGCTGAAGACCGGTCTGATCCAGAAAAATGCCCCTTTACAAGACGCAACGTCACTTTTTAAAATTACAAAAGTTGCCTATATACTTTTACAAATCACTTCAAATTACTTTTCTAAACCAACTTTAGGTATTAATAAACGTTAATAATCTATTAAATTGATCACGGGGCGATCTGTATTCGATAGCAGCAAGTCTTGAAATCATACTCCATGTTTTCACTTTCATAACATCCTGTGGTGAGCCCCAAGAAAGGAAGTCACCAAACCAAGGATAAAGCAGCCCCAAAATGACAGCACTGGCGACATCGTGTGGAAGCTGTAGGCGTTTACAGGGGATCCCCATGTATTTTCTTCAGCCTTAGACAATACATTGACTGGCGGATGGATATTATTTTTGTGTTTTTCGAAGGATTTTGACTCCTAAACACGTTATGTTATAGCCACAGACACGATTTAACCAGTTTTAAAGACTTCAGAGTGTTTTCTATACACACACACTTATCATATGCATATACTATATTCCTGGCATGAGTAGCAGGACGCTGAAATGTTGCGTGATTTTTAACAAAAAGCTGCGAAAATTCGCAGCCTCCTTAAGAGGTTTTAAGGAAAGGGATGATTTCAAGGTTTACTGCTAACGTACAAAGCATTACATGGGCTTGCTCCTACCTATCTTTCCGATTTGGTCCTGCCGTACATACCTACATGTACGCTACTTACAAGATGCAGGCCTCCTAATTGTCCCTAGAATTTCTAAGCTAACAGCTGGAGGCAGGGCCTTCTCCTATAGAGCTCAATTTTTATGGAATGGTCTGCCTACCCATGTGAGAGACGTAGACTCGGTCTCAACTCTTTACTGAAGACTCATCTCTTCAGTGGGTCATATGATTGAGTGTAGTCTGGCCCAGGAGTGTGAAGGTGAACGGAAAGGTTCTGGAGCAACGGACCGCCCTTGCTGTCTCTGCCTGGCCGGTTCCCCTCTCTCCACTGGGATTCTCTGCCTCTAACCCTATTACAGGGGCTGAGTCACTGGCATACTGGTGCTCTTTCATGCTGTCCCTAGGAGGGGTGTGTCACTTGAGTGGGTTGAGTCACTGACGTGATCTTCCTGTCTGGGTTGGCGCCCGCCCTTGGGTTGTGCCGTGGTGGAGATCTTATTGGGATATACTCGGCCTTGTCTCAGGATGGTAAGTTGGTGTTTGAAGATATCCCTCTAGTGGTGTAGGGGCTGTGCTTTGGCAAAGTGGTTGGGGTTATATCCTTCCTGTTTGGCCCTGTCCGGGGGTGTCATCAGATGGGGCCACAGTGTCTCCTGACCCCTCCTGTCTCAGCCTCCAATATTTATGCTGCAGTAGTTTATGTGTCGGGGGGCTAGGGTCAGTATGTTATATCTGGAGTACTTCTCCTGTCTTATCCGGTGTCCTGTGTGAATTTAAGTATGCTCTCTTTAAGTCTCTCTTTCTTTCTCTCTTGGAGGACCTGAGCCCTAGAACCATGCCTCAGGACTACCTGGCATGATGACTCCTTGCTGTCCCCAGTCCACCTGGCCGTGCTGCTGCTCCAGTTTCAACTGTTCTCCCTGCGGCTATGGAACCCTGACCTGTTCACCGGACGTGCTACTTGTCCCAGACCTGCTGTTTTCAACTCTCTAGAGACAGCAGGAGCGGTAGAGATACTCTTAATGATCGGCTATGAAAAGCCAACTGACATTTACTCCTAAGGTGCTGACTTGCTGCACCCTCGACAACTACTGTGATTATTATTATTTGACCATGCTGGCCATTTATGAACATTTGAACATCGTGGCAATGTTCTGTTATAATCTCCACCCGGCACAGCCAGAAGAGGACTAGCCACCCCTCATAGCCTGGTTCCTCTCTAGGTTTCTTCCTAGGTTTTGGCCTTTCTAGAGAGTTTTTCCTAGCCACCGTGCTTCTACACCTGCATTGCTTGCTGTTTGGGGTTTTAGGCTGTTTTTCTGTACAGCAATTTGACATATCAGCTGATGTAAGAAGGGCTATATAAATACATTTGATTTGATAATGTGTAGAATGTGTGTTCGAGTGTGTGTGTGTCCGTACGTAGTGTACGTGAATGTGTGTGGGTTTTGTGTGGGCCGTGTCAATGTAGTATGTGTGACTGAGTGTGTATACGGTGTGTATATAAAGTCTAGTGAGAGTGCGTAGGGTCAATGCAGTCTGGGTACCATTAATTGACTATTTAGCTGTCTGGCTATTTAGCAGTCTTATGGCTTAGGGGTAGAAGCGGTCTCGGAGCCTGTGTGTTTTTTGTGTGGGTGCGTGTGTGCGTGTGTACCTGGGTGGAGAAAGTGTGTAGTGAAGAACACAGCTGGAGTCCCTCCTCAGAAAGCACCTGCAGAAAGAGAGAAAAAGAGAACGAGAAGTCAAAAAGCATGACTCACTTCACTGGCAGAACATTCTGAACACTGGTCTGGCAAATCTATCAGCCAAGTATTACACTCAATGGCTGTATGGTAAGTAGCCGGGAGGATGTGAACAAGACCAGCACACACTGTAGGTTTTCAAATTCAAAAGGTGCATTTCAATCAGCCGATCAGTGAGCAGCCAATTACGATAATTGCAGGTTACATTTTGCTGTGTGAAAGGGTAGAGTTATATAAAGTATAGTTGCGTCTCTATGATCTCTCTCTCTCTCGCTCTCTCTCTCTCTGCCTCTCTCTCTCTCTCTCTGCCTCTCTCTCTCTCTCTGCCTCTCTCTCTCTCTCTCTCTCTCTCTGCCTCTCTCTCTCTCTCTCTGCCTCTCTCTCTCTCTCTCTCTGCCTCTCTCTCTCTCTCTCTGCCTCTCCCGCTCCCTCTCTATATTAAGCGCAGGCCACTCTGCTCTTCTAGTCATCCTCTCGTTACCACAGACAAATTATTGTCTTGGGCCTTTTAATACAGTATTGATTCTGTCTTCTCCCAGGGACGTGGTTGTCCTTAATGGAACCTGGGACAGATTCAATTAAAGCCCTGTACAAAGTAGACAAGGATGAAGGGAGAGGAGAGGGATGAGTGGAGTGGAGGACAGGGGGCCTGTACAGTACTTTACCTCAGCCTGATGGAAAAGATCCGTGGTTGTCTTCAGTAGGCCCTCCCCCCTACACAATCGATACAGGAAATGAACGAAAAATGAAACAGAGTGAATTATATATTACCTGATGATAACTGTTTTTATTTATTTACTTTTCTGCTCTTTTGCACACCAATATCTCTACCTGTACATGACCATCTGATCATTTATCACTCCAGTGTTAATCTGCAAAATTGTAATTACTCGCCTACCTCCTCATGCCTTTTGCACACATTGTATATAGACTCCCCCTTTTTTTCTACTGTGTTATTGACTTGTTAATTGTTTACTCCATGTGTAACTCTGTGTTGTCTGTTCACACTGCTATGCTTTATCTTGGCCAGGTCGCAGTTGCAAATGAGAACTTGTTCTCAACTAGCCTACCTGGTTAAATAAAGGTAAAAAAAAAAAAAATAATAAAAAATAACAACTGATGAAGCACACTTACATGGCCAAAAGTATGTGGATACTGGCTCGTTGAACATCTCATTCCAAAATCATGGGCATTAATATGGAGTTGGTCCCCCCATTGCTGCTATAAAAGCCTCCACTCTTCTGGGAAGGCTTTCCACTAGATGTTGGAACATTGCTGCAGGGACTTGCTTCCATTCAGCAACAAGAGCATTAGTGAGGTCGGGCGCTGATTTTGGGCAACTAGGCCTGGCTCAGGTCGGCGTTCCAATTCATCCCAAAGGTGTTCAATGTAGTTGTGTGCAGGACAGTCAAGTTCTTCCACACCGATCTCAACAAACCATTTCTGTATGGACCTCACTTTGTGCGCGGGGGCATTGTCATCCATAGCCCAAACCATGACTGCCCCAGACCATTATTCCTCCCCCAACAACAATTAACAGTTGCCACTATGCATTGGGGCAGGTAGCGTTTTCCAAACCCAGATTAATCCGTCGGACTTCCAGATGGTGGAGTGTGATTCATCACTCCAGAGAATACGTTTCCACAGCTCCAGAGTCCAATGGCGGCAAGTTTTACACCACTCCAGCCGACGCTTGGCATTGTGCATGGTGATCTTAGGCTTGTATGTGGCTGTTCGGCCATGGAAACCCATTTCATTAAGCTCCCGACGAACAGTTATTGTGCTGAAGTTGCTTCCAGAGGCAGTTCGGAACTCAGTAGTGAGTGTTGCAACTGAGGACAGATGATTTTTACGCGCTAAGCACTTCAGCACTCGGCAGTCCCGTTCTGTGAGCCGTTGTTGCTCCTAGATGTTTTCACTTCACAATAACAGCACTTACAGTTGACCGGGGCAGCTCTAGCAGGGTACATACAGTATTTGATTAACTGACTTGTTGGAATGGTGGCATCCTATGACAGTGCCAAGTTGCAGTAGTTCAGTACGGACCATTCTATGGCCAATGTTTGTCTATGGAGATTGCATGGCTATGTGCTTGATTTTATACACCTGTCTGAACGGTCTGGCTGAAATAGCCAAATCCACATACTTTTGGCCATGTAGTGTATATTGACTATGCACATCATATCAACAAGATTTGTGATGGCACATGTGTCCTCTACTTCTATATCCATACAGAGGTGGTCAATACCTGGCTGGTGGTCAATACCTGGATGGTGGTCAATATCTGGCTGGTGGTCAATACCTGGCTAGTGGTCAATACCTGGCTGGTGGTCAAAACTTGGATGGTGGTCAATACCTGGCTGGTGGTCAATACCTGGATGGTGGTCAATACCTGTGGTCAATACTTGGCTGGTGGTCAATACCTGGCTGGTGGTCAATACCTGGCTGGTGGTCAATACTTGGCTGGTGGTCAATACCTGGCTGGTGGTCAATACTTGGCTGGTGGTCAATACCTGGCTGGTGGTCAATACTTGGCTGGTGGTCAATACCTGGCTGGTGGTTAATACCTGGCTAGTGGTCAATACTTGGCTGGTGGTCAATACTTGGCTGGTGGTCAATACCTGGCTGGTGCAAAGTACCTTGCGGTAAAAGGAGTTACAATCTTCTGTCACACAAAAGCAACCAGACAGACAGACAGACAGGCAGAGACAGACGGTCTACCTGGTGAAGAGGTACATGGAGTAGGCCATGCTGGACAAGCTCTGGCCCTGGCGGACGATGTCATGCTCCTGGTCCTCCCACTTCTCCACCTCCGTGTCCATGTCTGAAGTCAGAAGACGGAGCTCTAGACCCAGCTTGGCTATGGTGCTCTGCTCCTGAAGAAAGAAAGAAAGATAACAGATCCCTTATTTGTTAATAGTTAATAATCCCATTTGAAAGTACTGAACAAAGTAGGACTCAGTTTCTCAATAGTGATGGAACATAGAGTACCAGTCAAAAGATTGGAAAGTCTCATTCCAGGGTTTTTCTTTATTTTGACTATTTTCTACATTGTAAAATAATAGTGAAGACTTCAAAACTATGACATAACACATGGAATTATGTAGTAACCAAAAAAGTATATATTTTATATTGGAGATTCTTCAAAGTAGCCACCCTGTGCCTTGATGACAGCTTTGCACATTTTTGGCATTCTCGTCACTGGAGGCTCTGGACTGCCAACCGTCGCTGGAGGCTCTGGACTGCACACCATTGCTGGAGACTCCGGACCTTGGATCATCACTGGAGGCTTCGTGCCATGGATCCTCACTGCAGGCTCCGGGCCGTGGATCGTCACTGGAGGCTTCGGGCCGTGGACCGTCTCAGGAGGATCCGGACTGTGGACTGCCCCAGGAGGTTCCGGACTGTGGACCGCCTCAGGAGGTTCCGGACTGTGGACCGCCTCAGGAGGTTCCGGACTGTGGACCGCCGCCGGAAGCTCTGGACTGGGAACTGTCGCTGGCAACTCTGGACTGGGTACTGTCGCAGGAAGCTCTGGACTGTGGAGGCGCACTGGAGGCCTGATGCGTGGGACCTGTACAGGTGGCACCGGGCTGATGACAGGCACCTCAGGGCGAGTGCGGGGAGGAGGCATAGGACGTACTGGACTGTAGAGGCGCACTGGTGGTCTGGAGCGTAGAGCTGGCACAACCCATCCTGGCTGGGTGCTCACTTTAGCCCGGCAAGTGCGGGGCGCTAGAGACACTAGGCATAACATGGTGCCTGAACTGCGACACATACCCCAGGGCGAGTGCGCAGAGGAGACACAGGACGCACCGGACTGGTGAGGCGCACCGGAGGCCAGATGCGTGAAACTGGTGTCACGCTCCTCAGCACGCCTGCTCTGCAGCGCTCTCAACGCCAGCACCTCTCTCCGTAATCTTGCGACGAGCTCCACACTTGACTCCCTGACTGGCTCTGGTTCAACCCTCAGCACCGCCGACCACCCCGTGTGCCTCTCTTGCTTGCGTCGTGTCCAAGATTCCTGATCTCGTCGCCGTTCCTCTCTCGCTGCCTCCGCCTGCTTCCATGGCAGGGTCTTGTCCCCTGCCATTACCTCCTCCCAGGTCCATGATGTCCTCCACTCCTGGGCACGCTGCTTGGTCACTTGGTGGTGGGATCTTCTGTTAAGTCCCATCGTCGGAATGAGACCAAAGTGCAGCGTGGAAAATGTACATCTTTCTTTATTTTAGATGAACAACAAAAAACAACCAAAGATAAACGAATGTAACGTTCTGCAGGCTACACAGTAACTGAACATAGACAAGATCCCACAAACTTAGGTGGAAAACAAGCTGCCTAAGTATGATTCTCAATCAGAGACAACGATAGACAAATGCCCCTGATTGGGAACCATACCCGGCCAAATCACACCCTGACCTACTAACCAAATAGAGAAATGAACAGGCTCTCTAAGGTCAGGGCATGACATTATCAGTTTGAATATAAACTCAGTTCTGCTCTTCATCTTTAAATGTCATGCATTATCAATCAGCCATAATATTTCCTAATTATTTCCAATTATTGATTATCACTTTGTGTACTAAGTTACTCATAAAATACTCTCGACCCTGCATGTCCAGTCATGACTGACAGAGTCCTGCTAAAATCTAGCAGACCATGGTTCCTGCAATATCGGCATAATTCCTCAATAGTGTGTTTGAACAGTTATTCATTTCCTGCAGAATTAATTCACCTGTCAGGGTGAGAAAGTAGAGGTAATGGATGTGTCCCAAATGGCACCCTATCCCCCATATAGTGCACTTCTTTTGACCAGGGCACCTGGGGGAATAGAGTACCACTGGGACACAGCCTATATGAGGTGTATGAGGACACAACCTATGTGAGGTGTATTGGGACACAGGCTATATGAGGTGTATTAGGACACAATCTATGTGAGGTGTATTAGGACGCAACCTATGTGAGGTCTATTAGGACACAGCCTATGTGAGGTGTATTAGGACATAGCCTATATGAGGTGTATTAGGACACAACCTATGTGAGGTGTATTAGGACACAGACTATGTGAGGTGTATTAGGACACAGCCTATGTGAGGTGTATTGGGACACAGCCTATGTGAGGTGTATTGGGACACAACCTATGTGAGGTGTATTAGGACACATCCTATGTGAGGTGTATTGGGACACATCTTATGTGAGGTGTATTTGGACACATCTTATGTGAGGTGTATTGGGACACATCCTATATGAGGTGTATTGGGACACATCCTATATGAGGTGTATTGGGACAACCTATGTGAGGTGTATTAGGACACAGCCTATGTGAGGTGTATTGGGACAACCTATGTGAGGTGTATTGGGACACAGGCCTATGTGAGGTGTATTGGGACACACCCTATGTGAGGTGTATTGGGACACAGACTATATGAGGTGTATTGGGACAACCTATGTGAGGAGTATTAGGACACAGCCTATGTGAGATGTATTAGGACACAACCTATGTGAGGTGTATTGGGACACAACCTATGTGAGGTGTATTAGGACACAACCTATGTGAGGTGTATTAGGACACAACCTATGTGAGGTGTATTGGGACACAGGCTATGTGAGGTGTATTGGGACACAGCCTATGTGAGGTTTATTAGGACACAACCTATATGAGGTGTATTGGGACACAACCTATATGAGGTGTATTGGGACAGAGCCTATATGAGGTGTATTGGGATACAGCCTATGTGAGGTGTATTGGGACACATCCTATATGAGGTGTATTGGGACAACCTATGTGAGGTGTATTAGGACACAGACTATGTGAGGTGTATTGGGACACATACTATGTGAGGTGTATTGGGACACAGCCTATGTGAGGTGTATTGGGACACAGCCTATATGAGGTGTCTTGGGACACAGGCTATATGAGGTGTATTGGGACATATCCTATATGAGGTGTATTGGGACAACCTATGTGAGGTGTATTAGGACACAGCCTATGTGAGATGTATTAGGACACAACCTATGTGAGGTGTATTGGGACACAACCTATGTGAGGTGTATTGGAACACAACCTATGTGAGGTGTATTGGGACAGAACCTATGTGAGGTGTATTAGGACACAACCTATGTGAGGTGTATTGGAACACAACCTATGTGAGGTGTATTGGGACAGAACCTATGTGAGGTGTATTGGGACACAGCCTATGTGAGGTGTATTGGGACACAGCCTATGTGAGGTGTATTGGGACACAACCTATGTGAGGTGTATTAGGACACATCCTATGTGAGGTGTATTAGGACACATCCTATGTGAGGTGTATTGGGACACATCTTATGTGAGGTGTATTTGGACACATCTTATGTGAGGTGTATTGGGACACAGCCTATGTGAGATGTATTAGGACACAGACTATATGAGGTGTATTGGGACAACCTATGTGAGGAGTATTAGGACACAGCCTATGTGAGATGTATTAGGACACAACCTATGTGAGGTGTATTGGGACACAACCTATGTGAGGTGTATTAGGACACAACCTATGTGAGGTGTATTAGGACACAACCTATGTGAGGTGTATTGGGACACAGGCTATGTGAGGTGTATTGGGACACAGCCTATGTGAGGTTTATTAGGACACAACCTATATGAGGTGTATTGGGACACAACCTATATGAGGTGTATTGGGACAGAGCCTATATGAGGTGTATTGGGATACAGCCTATGTGAGGTGTATTGGGACACATCCTATATGAGGTGTATTGGGACAACCTATGTGAGGTGTATTAGGACACAGACTATGTGAGGTGTATTGGGACACATACTATGTGAGGTGTATTGGGACACAGCCTATGTGAGGTGTATTGGGGCACAGCCTATATGAGGTGTCTTGGGACACAGGCTATATGAGGTGTATTGGGACATATCCTATATGAGGTGTATTGGGACAACCTATGTGAGGTGTATTAGGACACAGCCTATGTGAGATGTATTAGGACACAACCTATGTGAGGTGTATTGGGACACAACCTATGTGAGGTGTATTGGAACACAACCTATGTGAGGTGTATTGGGACAGAACCTATGTGAGGTGTATTAGGACACAACCTATGTGAGGTGTATTGGAACACAACCTATGTGAGGTGTATTGGGACAGAACCTATGTGAGGTGTATTGGGACACAGCCTATGTGAGGTGTATTGGGACACAGCCTATGTGAGGTGTATTGGGACACAACCTATGTTTTATTTTTATTTATTTATTTCACCTTTATTTAACCAGGTAGGCTAGTTGAGAACAAGTTCTCATTTGCAACTGCGACCTGGCCAAGATAAAGCATAGCAGTGTGAGCATACAACAAAGAGTTACACATGGAGTAAACAATTAACAAGTCAATAACACAGTAGAAAACGAAGGGGGGGTCTATATACAATGTGTGCAAAAGGCATGAGGAGGTAGGCAAATAATTACAATTTTGCAGATTAACACTGGAGTGATAAAAGATCAGATGGTCATGTACAGGTAGAGATATTGGTGTGCAGAAGAGCAGAAAAGTAAATAAATAGAAACAGTACGGGGATGAGGTAGGTGAAAAGGGTGGGCTATTTACCAATAGACTATGTACAGCTGCAGCGATCGGTTAGCTGCTCAGATAGCTGATGTTTGAAGTTGGTGAGGGAGATAAAAGTCTCCAACTTCAGCGATTTTTGCAATTCGTTCCAGTCACAGGCAGCAGAGTACTGGAACGAAAGGCGGCCAAATGAGGTGTTGGCTTTAGGGATGATCAGTGAGATACACCTGCTGGAGCGCGTGCTACGGATGGGTGTTGCCATCGTGACCAGTGAGCTGAGATAAGGCGGAGCTTTACCTAGCATAGACTTGGTGTATTAGGACACATCCTATGTGAGGTGTATTAGGACACATCCTATGTGAGGTGTATTGGGACACATCTTATGTGAGGTGTATTTGGACACATCTTATGTGAGGTGTATTGGGACACATCCTATATGAGGTGTATTGGGACACATCCTATATGAGGTGTATTGGGACAACCTATGTGAGGTGTATTAGGACACAGCCTATGTGAGGTGTATTGGGACAACCTATGTGAGGTGTATTGGGACACAGGCCTATGTGAGGTGTATTGGGACACACCCTATGTGAGGTGTATTGGGACACAGACTATATGAGGTGTATTGGGACAACCTATGTGAGGTGTATTAGGACACAGACTATGTGAGGTGTATTGGGACACATACTATGTGAGGTGTATTGGGACACAGCCTATGTGAGGTGTATTGGGACACAGCCTATATGAGGTGTCTTGGGACACAGGCTATATGAGGTGTATTGGGACATATCCTATATGAGGTGTATTGGGACAACCTATGTGAGGTGTATTAGGACACAGCCTATGTGAGATGTATTAGGACACAACCTATGTGAGGTGTATTGGGACACAACCTATGTGAGGTGTATTGGGACACAACCTATGTGAGGTGTATTAGGACACAGCCTATGTGAGATGTATTAGGACACAACCTATGTGAGGTGTATTGGGACACAACCTATGTGAGGTGTATTGGGACACAACCTATGTGAGGTGTATTAGGACACAACCTATGTGAGGTGTATTAGGACACAACCTATGTGAGGTGTATTGGAACACAACCTATGTGAGGTGTATTGGGACAGAACCTATGTGAGGTGTATTAGGACACAACCTATGTGAGGTGTATTGGAACACAACCTATGTGAGGTGTATTGGGACAGAACCTATGTGAGGTGTATTAGGACACAGACTATGTGAGGTGTATTGGGACACATACTATGTGAGGTGTATTGGGACACAGCCTATGTGAGGTGTATTGGGACACAGCCTATATGAGGTGTCTTGGGACACAGGCTATATGAGGTGTATTGGGACATATCCTATATGAGGTGTATTGGGACAACCTATGTGAGGTGTATTAGGACACAGCCTATGTGAGATGTATTAGGACACAACCTATGTGAGGTGTATTGGGACACAACCTATGTGAGGTGTATTGGGACACAGCCTATGTGAGGTGTATTGGGACACAGCCTATGTGAGGTGTATTGGGACACAGACTATATGAGGTGTATTGGGACAACCTATGTGAGGAGTATTAGGACACAGCCTATGTGAGATGTATTAGGACACAACCTATGTGAGGTGTATTGGGACACAACCTATGTGAGGTGTATTAGGACACAACCTATGTGAGGTGTATTAGGACACAACCTATGTGAGGTGTATTGGGACACAGGCTATGTGAGGTGTATTGGGACACAGCCTATGTGAGGTTTATTAGGACACAACCTATATGAGGTGTATTGGGACACAACCTATATGAGGTGTATTGGGACAGAGCCTATATGAGGTGTATTGGGATACAGCCTATGTGAGGTGTATTGGGACACATCCTATATGAGGTGTATTGGGACAACCTATGTGAGGTGTATTAGGACACAGACTATGTGAGGTGTATTGGGACACAGCCTATGTGAGGTGTATTGGGACACAGCCTATGTGAGGTGTATTGGGACACAGCCTATATGAGGTGTCTTGGGACACAGGCTATATGAGGTGTATTGGGACATATCCTATATGAGGTGTATTGGGACAACCTATGTGAGGTGTATTAGGACACAGCCTATGTGAGATGTATTAGGACACAACCTATGTGAGGTGTATTGGGACACAACCTATGTGAGGTGTATTGGGACACAACCTATGTGAGGTGTATTAGGACACAACCTATGTGAGGTGTATTAGGACACAACCTATGTGAGGTGTATTGGAACACAACCTATGTGAGGTGTATTGGGACAGAACCTATGTGAGGTGTATTAGGACACAACCTATGTGAGGTGTATTGGAACACAACCTATGTGAGGTGTATTGGGACAGAACCTATGTGAGGTGTATTGGGACACAACCTATGTGAGGTGTATTGGGACATAGCCTATATGAGGTGTATTAGGACACAACCTATTTGAGGTGTATTAGGACACAACCTATTTGAGGTGTATTGGGACATAGGCTATGTCCCAATACACCTCAAATAGGTTGTGTCCTAATACACCTCATATAGGCTATGTCCCAATACACCTCATATAGGCTATGTCCCAATACACCTCATATAGCCTATGTCCCAATACACCTCAAATAGGTTGTGTCCTAATACACCTCATATAGTCTGTGTCCCAATACACCTCATATAGGCTATGTGAGGTGTATTAGGACACAACCTATTTGAGGTGTATTAGGACACAATATATGTGAGGTGTATTGGGACACAGCCTATGTGAGGTGTATTGGGACACAGCCTATGTGAGGTGTATTGGGACACAGACTATATGAGGTGTATTAGGACACAACCTATGTGAGGTGTATTAGGACACAACCTATGTGAGGTGTATTAGGACACAACCTATGTGAGGTGTATTAGGACACAATCTATGTGAGGTGTATTGGGACACAACCTATGTGAGGTGTATTGGGACAAAGCCTATGTGAGGTGTATTGGGACACAGACTATATGAGGTGTATTAGGACACAACCTATGTGAGGTGTATTGGGGCACAGCCTATGTGAGGTGTATTGGGACACAGCCTATGTGAGGTGTATTGGGACACAGCCTATATGAGGTGAATTAGGACACAACCTATGTGAGGGGTATTAGGACACAATCTATGTGAGGTGTATTGGGACACAACCTATGTGAGGTGTATTGGGAAAAAGCCTATGTGAGGTGTATTGGGACACAGCCTATGTGAGGTGTATTGGGACACAGACTATGTGAGGTGTATTGGGACACAGACTATATGAGGTGTATTAGGACACAACCTATGTGAGGTGTATTGGGACACAGACTATATGAGGTGTATTGGGACACATCCTATATGAGGTGTATTGGGACAACCTATGTGAGGTGTATTAGGACACAGCCTATGTGAGGTGTATTGGGACACAGGCCTATGTGAGGTGTATTGGGACAACCTATGTGAGGTGTATTGGGACACAGGCCTATGTGAGGTGTATTGGGACACACACTATGTGAGGTGTATTGGGACACAGACTATATGAGGTGTATTGGGACACAGACTATATGAGGTGTATTGGGACAACCTATGTGAGGTGTATTAGGACACAGCCTATGTGAGGTGTATTGGGACAACCTATGTGAGGTGTATTGGGACACAGGCCTATGTGAGGTGTATTGGGACACACCCTATGTGAGGTGTATTGGGACACAGACTATATGAGGTGTATTAGGACACAGCCTATGTGAGGTGTATTGGGACACAAGGCCTATGTGAGGTGTATTGGGACACAACCTATGTGAGGTGTATTGGGACACACCCTATGTGAGGTGTATTGGGACACAGCCTATGTGAGGTGTATTGGGACACAGCCTATGTGAGGTGTATTGGGACACAGCCTATATGAGGTGTATTGGGACACATCCTATATGAGGTGTATTGGGACAACCTATGTGAGGTGTATTAGGACACAACCTATGTGAGGTGAATTAGGACACAACCTATGTGAGGTGAATTAGGACACAACCTATGTGAGGGGTATTAGGACACAATCTATGTGAGGCATATTGGGACACAACCTATGTGAGGTGTATTGGGAAAAAGCCTATGTGAGGTGTATTGGGACACAGCCTATGTGAGGTGTATTGGGACACAGCCTATGTGAGGTGTATTGGGACACAGACTATGTGAGGTGTATTAGGACACAACCTATGTGAGGTGTATTGGGGCACAGACTATATGAGGTGTATTGGGACACATCCTATATGAGGTGTATTGGGACAACCTATGTGAGGTGTATTAGGACACATACTATGTGAGGTGTATTGGGACAACCTATGTGAGGTGTATTGGGACACAGCCTATATGAGGTGTATTGGGACACATCCTATATGAGGTGTATTGGGACACATCCTATGTGAGGTGTATTAGGACACAACCTATGTGAGGTGTATTAGGACACAACCTATGTGAGGTGAATTAGGACACAACCTATGTGAGGGGTATTAGGACACAATCTATGTGAGGCGTATTGGGACACACCCTATGTGAGGTGTATTGGGACACAGACTATATGAGGTGTATTGGGACAACCTATGTGAGGAGTATTAGGACACAGCCTATGTGAGATGTATTAGGACACAACCTATGTGAGGTGTATTGGGACACAACCTATGTGAGGTGTATTAGGACACAACCTATGTGAGGTGTATTAGGACACAACCTATGTGAGGTGTATTGGGACACAGGCTATGTGAGGTGTATTGGGACACAGCCTATGTGAGGTTTATTAGGACACAACCTATATGAGGTGTATTGGGACACAACCTATATGAGGTGTATTGGGACAGAGCCTATATGAGGTGTATTGGGATACAGCCTATGTGAGGTGTATTGGGACACATCCTATATGAGGTGTATTGGGACAACCTATGTGAGGTGTATTAGGACACAGACTATGTGAGGTGTATTGGGACACATACTATGTGAGGTGTATTGGGACACAGCCTATGTGAGGTGTATTGGGACACAGCCTATATGAGGTGTCTTGGGACACAGGCTATATGAGGTGTATTGGGACATATCCTATATGAGGTGTATTGGGACAACCTATGTGAGGTGTATTAGGACACAGCCTATGTGAGATGTATTAGGACACAACCTATGTGAGGTGTATTGGGACACAACCTATGTGAGGTGTATTGGAACACAACCTATGTGAGGTGTATTGGGACAGAACCTATGTGAGGTGTATTAGGACACAACCTATGTGAGGTGTATTGGAACACAACCTATGTGAGGTGTATTGGGACAGAACCTATGTGAGGTGTATTGGGACACAGCCTATGTGAGGTGTATTGGGACACAGCCTATGTGAGGTGTATTGGGACACAACCTATGTGAGGTGTATTAGGACACATCCTATGTGAGGTGTATTAGGACACATCCTATGTGAGGTGTATTGGGACACATCTTATGTGAGGTGTATTTGGACACATCTTATGTGAGGTGTATTGGGACACAGCCTACGTGAGATGTATTAGGACACAGACTATATGAGGTGTATTGGGACAACCTATGTGAGGAGTATTAGGACACAGCCTATGTGAGATGTATTAGGACACAACCTATGTGAGGTGTATTGGGACACAACCTATGTGAGGTGTATTAGGACACAACCTATGTGAGGTGTATTAGGACACAACCTATGTGAGGTGTATTGGGACACAGGCTATGTGAGGTGTATTGGGACACAGCCTATGTGAGGTTTATTAGGACACAACCTATATGAGGTGTATTGGGACACAACCTATATGAGGTGTATTGGGACAGAGCCTATATGAGGTGTATTGGGATACAGCCTATGTGAGGTGTATTGGGACACATCCTATATGAGGTGTATTGGGACAACCTATGTGAGGTGTATTAGGACACAGACTATGTGAGGTGTATTGGGACACATACTATGTGAGGTGTATTGGGACACAGCCTATGTGAGGTGTATTGGGACACAGCCTATATGAGGTGTCTTGGGACACAGGCTATATGAGGTGTATTGGGACATATCCTATATGAGGTGTATTGGGACAACCTATGTGAGGTGTATTAGGACACAGCCTATGTGAGATGTATTAGGACACAACCTATGTGAGGTGTATTGGGACACAACCTATGTGAGGTGTATTGGAACACAACCTATGTGAGGTGTATTGGGACAGAACCTATGTGAGGTGTATTAGGACACAACCTATGTGAGGTGTATTGGAACACAACCTATGTGAGGTGTATTGGGACAGAACCTATGTGAGGTGTATTGGGACACAGCCTATGTGAGGTGTATTGGGACACAGCCTATGTGAGGTGTATTGGGACACAGCCTATGTGAGGTGTATTGGGACACAACCTATGTGAGGTGTATTAGGACACATCCTATGTGAGGTGTATTAGGACACATCCTATGTGAGGTGTATTGGGACACATCTTATGTGAGGTGTATTTGGACACATCTTATGTGAGGTGTATTGGGACACATCCTATATGAGGTGTATTGGGACACATCCTATATGAGGTGTATTGGGACAACCTATGTGAGGTGTATTAGGACACAGCCTATGTGAGGTGTATTGGGACAACCTATGTGAGGTGTATTGGGACACAGGCCTATGTGAGGTGTATTGGGACACACCCTATGTGAGGTGTATTGGGACACAGACTATATGAGGTGTATTGGGACAACCTATGTGAGGAGTATTAGGACACAGCCTATGTGAGATGTATTAGGACACAACCTATGTGAGGTGTATTGGGACACAACCTATGTGAGGTGTATTAGGACACAACCTATGTGAGGTGTATTAGGACACAGACTATGTGAGGTGTATTGGGACACATACTATGTGAGGTGTATTGGGACACAGCCTATGTGAGGTGTATTGGGACACAGCCTATATGAGGTGTCTTGGGACACAGGCTATATGAGGTGTATTGGGACATATCCTATATGAGGTGTATTGGGACAACCTATGTGAGGTGTATTAGGACACAGCCTATGTGAGATGTTTTAGGACACAACCTATGTGAGGTGTATTGGGACACAACCTATGTGAGGTGTATTGGGACACAACCTATGTGAGGTGTATTAGGACACAGCCTATGTGAGATGTATTAGGACACAACCTATGTGAGGTGTATTGGGACACAACCTATGTGAGGTGTATTGGGACACAACCTATGTGAGGTGTATTAGGACACAACCTATGTGAGGTGTATTAGGACACAACCTATGTGAGGTGTATTGGAACACAACCTATGTGAGGTGTATTGGGACAGAACCTATGTGAGGTGTATTAGGACACAACCTATGTGAGGTGTATTGGAACACAACCTATGTGAGGTGTATTGGGACAGAACCTATGTGAGGTGTATTAGGACACAGACTATGTGAGGTGTATTGGGACACATACTATGTGAGGTGTATTGGGACACAGCCTATGTGAGGTGTATTGGGACACAGCCTATATGAGGTGTCTTGGGACACAGGCTATATGAGGTGTATTGGGACATATCCTATATGAGGTGTATTGGGACAACCTATGTGAGGTGTATTAGGACACAGCCTATGTGAGATGTATTAGGACACAACCTATGTGAGGTGTATTGGGACACAACCTATGTGAGGTGTATTGGGACACACCCTATGTGAGGTGTATTGGGACACAGCCTATGTGAGGTGTATTGGGACACAGACTATATGAGGTGTATTGGGACAACCTATGTGAGGAGTATTAGGACACAGCCTATGTGAGATGTATTAGGACACAACCTATGTGAGGTGTATTGGGACACAACCTATGTGAGGTGTATTAGGACACAACCTATGTGAGGTGTATTAGGACACAACCTATGTGAGGTGTATTGGGACACAGGCTATGTGAGGTGTATTGGGACACAGCCTATGTGAGGTTTATTAGGACACAACCTATATGAGGTGTATTGGGACACAACCTATATGAGGTGTATTGGGACAGAGCCTATATGAGGTGTATTGGGATACAGCCTATGTGAGGTGTATTGGGACACATCCTATATGAGGTGTATTGGGACAACCTATGTGAGGTGTATTGGGACACAGCCTATGTGAGGTGTATTGGGACACAGCCTATGTGAGGTGTATTGGGACACAGCCTATATGAGGTGTCTTGGGACACAGGCTATATGAGGTGTATTGGGACATATCCTATATGAGGTGTATTGGGACAACCTATGTGAGGTGTATTAGGACACAGCCTATGTGAGATGTATTAGGACACAACCTATGTGAGGTGTATTGGGACACAACCTATGTGAGGTGTATTGGGACACAACCTATGTGAGGTGTATTAGGACACAACCTATGTGAGGTGTATTAGGACACAACCTATGTGAGGTGTATTGGAACACAACCTATGTGAGGTGTATTGGGACAGAACCTATGTGAGGTGTATTAGGACACAACCTATGTGAGGTGTATTGGAACACAACCTATGTGAGGTGTATTGGGACAGAACCTATGTGAGGTGTATTGGGACACAACCTATGTGAGGTGTATTGGGACATAGCCTATATGAGGTGTATTAGGACACAACCTATTTGAGGTGTATTAGGACACAACCTATTTGAGGTGTATTGGGACATAGGCTATGTCCCAATACACCTCAAATAGGTTGTGTCCTAATACACCTCATATAGGCTATGTCCCAATACACCTCATATAGGCTATGTCCCAATACACCTCATATAGCCTATGTCCCAATACACCTCAAATAGGTTGTGTCCTAATACACCTCATATAGTCTGTGTCCCAATACACCTCATATAGGCTATGTGAGGTGTATTAGGACACAACCTATTTGAGGTGTATTAGGACACAATATATGTGAGGTGTATTGGGACACAGCCTATGTGAGGTGTATTGGGACACAGCCTATGTGAGGTGTATTGGGACACAGACTATATGAGGTGTATTAGGACACAACCTATGTGAGGTGTATTAGGACACAACCTATGTGAGGTGTATTAGGACACAACCTATGTGAGGTGTATTAGGACACAATCTATGTGAGGTGTATTGGGACACAACCTATGTGAGGTGTATTGGGACAAAGCCTATGTGAGGTGTATTGGGACACAGACTATATGAGGTGTATTAGGACACAACCTATGTGAGGTGTATTGGGGCACAGCCTATGTGAGGTGTATTGGGACACAGCCTATGTGAGGTGTATTGGGACACAGCCTATATGAGGTGAATTAGGACACAACCTATGTGAGGGGTATTAGGACACAATCTATGTGAGGTGTATTGGGACACAACCTATGTGAGGTGTATTGGGAAAAAGCCTATGTGAGGTGTATTGGGACACAGCCTATGTGAGGTGTATTGGGACACAGCCTATGTGAGGTGTATTGGGACACAGACTATATGAGGTGTATTAGGACACAACCTATGTGAGGTGTATTGGGACACAGACTATATGAGGTGTATTGGGACACATCCTATATGAGGTGTATTGGGACAACCTATGTGAGGTGTATTAGGACACAGCCTATGTGAGGTGTATTGGGACACAGGCCTATGTGAGGTGTATTGGGACAACCTATGTGAGGTGTATTGGGACACAGGCCTATGTGAGGTGTATTGGGACACACACTATGTGAGGTGTATTGGGACACAGACTATATGAGGTGTATTGGGACACAGACTATATGAGGTGTATTGGGACAACCTATGTGAGGTGTATTAGGACACAGCCTATGTGAGGTGTATTGGGACAACCTATGTGAGGTGTATTGGGACACAGGCCTATGTGAGGTGTATTGGGACACACCCTATGTGAGGTGTATTGGGACACAGACTATATGAGGTGTATTAGGACACAGCCTATGTGAGGTGTATTGGGACACAAGGCCTATGTGAGGTGTATTGGGACACAACCTATGTGAGGTGTATTGGGACACACCCTATGTGAGGTGTATTGGGACACAGCCTATGTGAGGTGTATTGGGACACAGCCTATGTGAGGTGTATTGGGACACAGCCTATATGAGGTGTATTGGGACACATCCTATATGAGGTGTATTGGGACAACCTATGTGAGGTGTATTAGGACACAACCTATGTGAGGTGAATTAGGACACAACCTATGTGAGGTGAATTAGGACACAACCTATGTGAGGGGTATTAGGACACAATCTATGTGAGGCGTATTGGGACACAACCTATGTGAGGTGTATTGGGAAAAAGCCTATGTGAGGTGTATTGGGACACAGCCTATGTGAGGTGTATTGGGACACAGCCTATGTGAGGTGTATTGGGACACAGACTATGTGAGGTGTATTAGGACACAACCTATGTGAGGTGTATTGGGGCACAGACTATATGAGGTGTATTGGGACACATCCTATATGAGGTGTATTGGGACAACCTATGTGAGGTGTATTAGGACACATACTATGTGAGGTGTATTGGGACAACCTATGTGAGGTGTATTGGGACACAGCCTATATGAGGTGTATTGGGACACATCCTATATGAGGTGTATTGGGACAACCTATGTGAGGTGTATTAGGACACAACCTATGTGAGGTGTATTAGGACACAACCTATGTGAGGTGAATTAGGACACAACCTATGTGAGGGGTATTAGGACACAATCTATGTGAGGCGTATTGGGACACAACCTATGTGAGGTGTATTGGGAAAAAGCCTATGTGAGGTGTATTGGGACACAGCCTATGTGAGGTGTATTGGGACACAGCCTATGTGAGGTGTATTGGGACACAGCCTATGTGAGGTGTATTGGGACACAGCCTATGTGAGGTGTATTGGGACACAGACTATGTGAGGTGTATTAGGACACAACCTATGTGAGGTGTATTGGGGCACAGACTATATGAGGTGTATTGGGACACATCCTATATGAGGTGTATTGGGACAACCTATGTGAGGTGTATTAGGACACATACTATGTGAGGTGTATTGGGACAACCTATGTGAGGTGTATTGGGACACAGGCCTATGTGAGGTGTATTGGGACACACCCTATGTGAGGTGTATTGGGACACAGACTATATGAGGTGTATTGGGACACATCCTATATGAGGTGTATTGGGACAACCTATGTGAGGTGTATTAGGACACAGCCTATGTGAGGTGTATTGGGACAACCTATGTGAGGTGTATTGGGACACAGGCCTATGTGAGGTGTATTGGGACACAGCCTATGTGAGGTGTATTGGGACACAACCTATGTGAGGTGTATTGGGACACAACCTATATGAGGTGTATTGGGACAACCTATGTGAGGTGTATTAGGACACAGCCTATGTGAGATGTATTAGGACACAACCTATGTGAGGTGTATTGGGACACACCCTATGTGAGGTGTATTGGGACACAACCTATATGAGGTGTATTGGGACAACCTATGTGAGGTGTATTAGGACACAGCCTATGTGAGATGTATTAGGACACAACCTATGTGAGGTGTATTAGGACACAACCTATGTGAGGTGTATTGGGACACAACCTATGTGAGGTGTATTGGGACACAGCCTATATGAGGTGTATTGGGACACAGGCTATGTGAGGTGTATTGGGACACAGGCTATGTGAGGTGTATTGGGACACAGGCTATGTGAGGTGTATTGGGACACAACCTATATGAGGTGTATTGGGACACAGCCTATATGAGGTGTATTGGGACACAGCCTATGTGAGGTGTATTGTGTAATTGATGATCAAGTTATACCTCTGCATCTAGCTTGACTGCCTTCACCGTCTTCAGGTTGGCTGAATGTTTCTGGTGGGAGAAACGTTTTGACAGGATGAGTGATATTAAAGGAGGAAATGATGGAAAGTCATTTGAATAAAATGAAATAAGAAATATCCACCAGTCATAACATTGTATATTCTGATACTCACCCCTGGTCTGGGAAGCGACACGTAGGCTCTCTTATCACCTGTAATTAATCAGAAAGAAAGAAAGAAAGTATTTTGAGGAAATATTTTTTTTTAAGTCATATTTTGGGCATTGGTCACAAGGTAAGTTTGGTAAGAATCATTTTCCAGTGGAAGTATTGTGTACCTTTTGAAATGACCCACGTCAACCCATGAAATTATACTAAAAGGGAGGGATTCAGTTGATTATCCCTAACACATCCTCTATCATACTACAGTTGATTATCCCTAACACACCCTCTATCATACTACAGCTGATTATCCCTAACACACCCTCTATCATACTACAGCTGATTATCCCTAACACACCCTCTATCATACTACAGTTGATTATCTCTAACACATCCTCTATTATACTACAGTTGATTATCCCTAACACATCCTCTATCATACTACAGTTGATTATCCCTAACACACCCTCTATCATACTACAGTTGATTATCCCTAACACATCCTATTATACTACAGCTGATTATCCCTAACACATCCTCTATCATACTACAGTTGATTATCTCTAACACATCCTCTATTATACTACAGCTGATTATCCCTAACACATCCTCTATCATACTACAGTTGATTATCCCTAACACATCCTCTATCATACTACAGTTGATTATCCCTAACACACCCTCTATTATACTACAGTTGATTATCCCTAACACATCCTCTATCATACTACAGTTGATTATCCCTAACACATCCTCTATTATACTACAGTTGATTATCCCTAACACACCCTCTATTATACTACAGTTGATTATCCCTAACACATCCTCTATCAGACTTCAAATGGAGTGCAACCAATTAACTCACCAATCAAGTTTGGAATAAAGGGACATTTCAGTAGAATTTCCAGTGCTGGTGAGGGTGTGATAAACATCACTAACATGTTTAAGGAGCATTACTTCACATAAAAGTACAGGTAGCTTTTTGGAGGGCCTGTCTGTGTCGCTTGAGTAACACACCCCCTCCACAAGCGGGAGCACACACACAAACAGAAAGGTAGACAGACACACATACACAGGTAAACACACACCCATACCAGCTTTACCAGAGGAAAAAGAACACTTTTACTATGTGAGAGCCACGACTCGAGGGCACAGTGTGAACTTCATCGTTAAACTTCCACCAGGGAGGGAGATTTATCCCTATTCCTCCTCTATTCAATTGGTTTAGTAGGGGGACGTCGTCTCTCGCTGCTTGTCATTGGGATCGTAGCCCATAAATACTGGCACCGTGACACGCCAGAGGTTACGGATGACAGGACTCACGCTGCATGCTGGGAGAGAGCTCTGAGAAACGTCTGGCATCACCACGCTGGGACACACACTGGCTATCAGGCCTGTAACAGAACGGTTTGCATCTCCAACTCAATGAGAGGTATCCTGCTGATGGTGCTTTAATCTGACATCCCCTCCCTGATAGAGCTTGTGTCAGATAATACAAACAACTACGGTTATAGAGATTTAACTGTCTATGAATAGGATCAATACATTTTCGACTACCAAAGCTCAGCGAGAGACAGAGAGTAAAAACAACCATGGCTTGTGGTGAGCTGGCCTACGACAACCCTCTCCTGCGACTGCCCATAACACACACCCATCCCTCTCCCCCTCTCCTACCACTGGCAGCCCCACCTCGGCGGCCCTCGAACACACACCCATCCCTCTCCCCCTCTCCTACCACTGGCAGCCCCACCTCGGCGGCCCTCGAACACACACCCATTCCTCTCCCCCTCTCCTACCACTGGCAGCCCCACCTCGGCGGCCCTCGAACACGTCGTTGATCTCCCTTAGCAGCACTGCCATGTCACAGAGCTGGGACTCCCAGGCCTCACAGAACACATCCAGGTTCTCCTTGGCAATCTTACTGGATGGGTGCAGGGCCAGCGTCTGGGCTGCAGAGATGATCTGACAGGAGAGAGGAAGGGGGGAACGTTACCTTAAGTGGAGCTATTACTATGTTACTCACAGCAGTACCTATCCAGACCAGTTGACTCTTTGAGGCAAGACCAACAAGGGGCCCAAGAAAAGGAGAGGGTGATTTGAATGGAAACAGGCCTCAGTCTCGTACAATGTTGAACTACTATGAGACAGCAGAGACACCGGAGTTACACCGGATCATTACCTTTCAGTGTGGGGGTGGATTTGTTCCATTTCACACAATCTTCAGTGGGCAGGGCATCAGTTTTGTTCCCCACTTTTCTAATTATGTTTGGTCTTCCAGGCCATCGGGAAGGTCTTTATCTGCTGCTGGGGGTATAGTGTGAAATGTGATGATCCTCCCACAGTAACGTCAGACGCTGCATGACCCCGCAGTAATGACTGAGCTCATAAGCTCAAAGGTCAACCAATCAATAAGGTCACAGAGAGGGAGCCACTGCCCAGCAGGGAGGGATGATACTGGTGTGTGTGTGTGTGTGTGTGTGTGTGTGTATGTGTCTGTGCGTGTCTTTCAATGATAATAAAGGGACTCCTGCGGGTAATTGCCAATTAAATGCAGCACACTGGGGGTGATGCACTCTGACTTGTGTGCATGTGGTTGTCTGAGTTATTTCCCCATGTATCAGATGACGTCTTCTTAATGTCTTTTTCTGCAATGGTTGGCTGTGTTTAATGTATGGTGTTGAAGCTATAAGGGATCTAGATGACAGGGGATGTGCTGAAAAACTGAACCTTGATAATGGAGAGGTTATACAGATTATCAAGTTTCTGTCGCAACATGGACTGCATCAGACATGATCAGGACTATGCCATCTCATGTGTCTTGTTTTGGCCCTTCAGGGGCCCATTCCCAGTGTGAGTGTGATGCGTATGTGTGAGTGTGCATTACCTGTCAGTGTGTGTCTTACCTGTCAGTGTGTGTGTGCTACCTGTCAGTGTGTGTGTTTTACCTGTCAGTGTGTGTGTGTGTTAACTGTTAGTGTGTGTGTGTTACCTGTCAGTGTGTGTGTGTTACCTGTCAGTGTGTGTGTTACCTGTCAGTGTGTGTGCGTTACCTGTCAGTGTGTGTCTTACCTGTCAGTGTGTGTGTGCTACCTGTCAGTGTGTGTGTGTTACCTGTCAGTGTGTGTGTGTTACCTGTCAAGGGGTGTGTGTGTTACCGGTCAGTGTGTGTGTGTTACCTGTCAAGGGGTGTGTGTGTTACCTGTCAGTGTGTGTGGGTTACCTGTCAAGGGGGTGTGTGTGTTACCTGTTAGTGTGTGTGTTTTACCTATCAGTGTGTGTGTTACCTGTCAGTGTGTGTGTTACCTGTCAGTGTGTGTGTTTTACCTGTCAGTGTGTGTGTTTTACCTGTCAGTGTGTGTGTTTTACCTGTCAGTGTGTGTGTTTTACCTGTCAGTGTGTGTGTTTTACCTGTCAGTGTGTGTGTTTTACCTGTCAGTGATTGTGTTTTACCTGTCAGTGTGTGTGTGTTTTACCTGTCAGTGTGTGTGTGTTTTACCTGTCAGTGTGTGTGTTTTACCTGTCAGTATGGGTGTGTGTTACCTGTCAGTGTGTGTGTTTTACCTGTCAGTGTGTGTGTTTTACCTGTCAGTGTGTGTGTGTGTTAACTGTTAGTGTGTGTGTGTTACCTGTCAGTGTGTGTGTGTTACCTGTCAGTGTGTGTGTGTTACCTGTCAGTGTGTGTGTGTTACCTGTCAGTGTGTGTGTGTGTTACCTGTCAGTGTGTGTGTGTTACCTCTCAGTGTGTGCATTACCTGTCAGTGTGTGCATTACCTGTCAGTGTGTGTTTGACCTGTCAGTGTGGGTGTGTTTTACCTGTCAGTGGGTGTGTTTACCTGTCAGTGTGTGTGTGTGTTTTACCTGTCAGTGTGTGTGTGTGTGTTTTACCTGTCAGTGTGTGTGTTTTACCTGTCAGTGTGTGTGTTTTACCTGTCAGTATGGGTGTGTGTTACCTGTCAGTGTGTGTGTTACCTGTCAGTGTGTGTCTTACCTGTCAGTGTGTGTGTGCTACCTGTCAGTGTGTGTGTGTTACCTGTCAGTGTGTGTGTGTTACCTGTCAGTGTGTGTGTGTTACCTGTCAAGGGGTGTGTGTGTTACCGGTCAGTGTGTGTGTGTTACCTGTCAAGGGGTGTGTGTGTTACCTGTCAGTGTGTGTGGGTTACCTGTCAAGGGGTGTGTGTGTTACCTGTTAGTGTGTGTGTTTTACCTATCAGTGTGTGTGTTACCTGTCAGTGTGTGTGTTACCTGTCAGTGTGTGTGTTTTACCTGTCAGTGTGTGTGTTTTACCTGTCAGTGTGTGTGTTTTACCTGTCAGTGTGTGTGTTTTACCTGTCAGTGTGTGTGTTTTACCTGTCCGTGTGTGTGTTTTACCTGTCAGTGATTGTGTTTTACCTGTCAGTGTGTGTGTGTGTTTTACCTGTCAGTGTGTGTGTGTTTTACCTGTCAGTGTGTGTGTTTTACCTGTCAGTATGGGTGTGTGTTACCTGTCAGTATGGGTGTGTGTTACCTGTCAGTGTGTGTGTGTTTTACCTGTCAGTGTGTGTGTTTTACCTGTCAGTGTGTGTGTTTTACCTGTCAGTGTGTGTGTGTGTTAACTGTTAGTGTGTGTGTGTTACCTGTCAGTGTGTGTGTTACCTGTCAGTGTGTGTGTGTTACCTGTCAGTGTGTGTGTGTTACCTGTCAGTGTGTGTGTGTGTTACCTGTCAGTGTGTGTGTGTTACCTGTCAGTGTGTGCATTACCTGTCAGTGTGTGCATTACCTCTCAGTGTGTGCATTACCTGTCAGTGTGTGTTTGACCTGTCAGTGTGGGTGTGTTTTACCTGTCAGTGGGTGTGTTTTACCTGTCAGTGTGTGTGTGTGTTTTACCTGTCAGTGTGTGTGGTGTGTGTGTTTTACCTGTCAGTGTGTGTGTTTTACCTGTCAGTGTGTGTGTTTTACCTGTCAGTATGGGTGTGTGTTACCTGTCAGTGTGTGTGTTACCTGTCAGTGTGTGTTTTACCTGTCAGTGTGTGTGTTACCTGTCAGTGTGTGTGTGTTACCTGTCAGTGTGTGTGTGTTACCTGTCAGTGTGTGTGTGTTACCTGTCAGTGTGTGTGTTACCTGTCAGTGTGTGTGTTTTACCTGTCAATGTGTGTATGTTTTACCTGTCAGTGTGTGTGTTACCTGTCAGTGTGTGTGTGTTTTACCTGTCAGCGTGTGTGTTACCTGTAAGTGTGTGTTTTACCTGTCAGTGTGTGTTTTACCTGTCAGTGTGTGTGTTACCTGTCAGTGTGTGTGTGTTACCTGTCAGTGTGTGTGTTACCTGTCAGTGTGTGTGTGTTAACTGTCAGTGTGTGTGTGTTACCTGTCAGTGTGTGTGTGTTACCTGTCAGTGTGTGTGTCTTACCTGTCAGTGTGTGCGTTACCTGTCAGTGTGTGCATTACCTGTCAGTGTGTGTATTACCTGTCAGTGTGTGTATCTTACCTGTCAGTGTGTGCGTTACCTGTCAGTGTGTGCATTACCTGTCAGTGTGTGTTTTACCTGTCAGTGTGGGTGTTTTTACCTGTCAGTGTGTGTGTTTTACCTGTCCGTATGGGTGTGTGTTACCTGTCAGTGTGTGTGTTACCTGTCAGTGTGTGTGTGTTTTACCTGTCAGTGTGTGTGTTTTACCTGTCAGTGTGTGTGTTACCTGTCAGTGTGTGTGTGTTTTACCTGTCAGCGTGTGTGTTACCTGTAAGTGTGTGTTTTACCTGCCAATGTGTGTGTTTTACCTGCCAATGTGTGTGATTTACCTGTCAGTGTGGGTGTGTTTTACCTGTCAGCGTGTGTGTTACCTGTAAGTGTGTGTTTTACCTGCCAATGTGTGTGTTTTACCTGCCAATGTGTGTGATTTACCTGTCAGTGGGGGTGTGTTTTACCTGTCAGCGTGTGTGTTACCTGTAAGTGTGTGTTTTACCTGCCAATGTGTGTGTTTTACCTGCCAATGTGTGTGTTTTACCTGCCAATGTGTGTGATTTACCTGTCAGTGTGTGTGTTTTTTCCTTGTCAGTGTGTGTGTTTTACCTGTCAGTGTGTGTGTTTTACCTGTCAGTGTGTGTGTGTTTTACCTTTCAGTGTGCGTGTTTTACCTGTCAGTGTGTATGTGTGTGTGTGTGTGTGTGTGTGTGTGTTACATGTCAGTGTGTGTGTTACCTGTCAGTGTGTGTGTGTTTTACCTGTCAGTGTGTGTTTTATCTGTCAGTGTGTGTGTTACCTGTCAGTGTGTGTGTTACCTGTCAGTGTGTGTGTTACCTGTCAGTGTGTGTTACCTGCGGGCCGATGACGTGGAAGGTCTCCTCAGCGTGTATACAGGTGATCTCCAGAGGCTCTGTCCCCGAGACGTGACACAGCAGACGACAAGTCTGGAACAGGACAAAGAACATCGACGTCTAACATCAATATGACTGGATATGAGCAGTGTGTGTGTGTTACATGTTGATGCCAACAACAGATCAAGATACTTATCCAAATGTTTCAATTGAAAAAATACATACAGGCTTCCAAAGCCAGTATCCCACATCACACATGTCCATATACCTCAGATATAGAGATGGATATGAGGTTGGATTGCTGTGGATTGAATTGAATACTATATTTGGGTTTCAATGGTGACTTGATCAAGGAGACTCAACAGACTTAAGTCAATCTCCCCAGCCCAGTGAGCTTCTCTCACCTCCACCAGCTGTTCTTTCTGCTCGCCGAGCGTCCGGGCGTACTCTGCCACAGCCTCCAGGTTGCCCTCGCCCCCCGAGGCCTTCAGGGCCCGCAGAGGCAGGTGTTCCGCGTGCAGCTTCAGCAGGTCCGCCGCCCGCCCCACCGCCACCTTATGAAGCTGGACGGAAGGGAGAAGGAAAGAGAGGGGGTGAATATGTGTATGTTTTGTATCTTTTCTATGCCTGGCTGCACAATGGTAGCAGAAAGAGAAAACAAGAGTAAGCCAGAAGGAGAACACGGCAGAGAGAGAAAGAGCAAGTCAGAGAGAGAAAGAGCAAGTCAGAGAGAGAGAGAGCAAGGCAGAGAGAGAAAGAGCAAGTCAGAGAGAGAGAGAGAAAGAGCAAGTCAGAGAGAGAGAAAGAGAAAGAGCAAGTCAGAGATGAGAAGTCAGAGAGAAAGAGCAAGTCAGAGAGAGAAAGAGCAAGCGAGAGGAGAAAGAGCAAGTCAGAGAGAGAAAGAGCAAGTCAGAGAGAGAAAGAGCAAGGGAGAGAGAGAAAGAGCAAGGCAGAGAGAGAAAGAGCAAGGCAGAGAGAGAAAGAGCAAGGCAGAGAGAGAAAGAGCAAGGCAGAGAGAGAAAGAGCAAGGCAGAGAGAGAAAGAGCAAGTCAGAGAGAGAGAGAGAAGAGCAAGTCAGAGAGAGAAGAGCAAGTCAGAGAGAGAACGAGCAAGTCAGAGAGAGAAAGAGCAAGTCAGAGAGAGAAAGAGCAAGTCAGAGAGAGAGAGAGAAAGAGCAAGTCAGAGAGGAGAGAGAGAAAGAGCAAGTCAGAGAGAGAGAGAGACAGAGCAAGTCAGAGAGAGAGAGAGAAAGAGCAAGTCAGAGAGAGAGAGAGAAAGAGCAAGTCAGAGAGAGAGAGAGAGAGAAGAGAAGAGCAAGTCAGAGAGAGAGAGAGAGAAAGAGCAAGTCAGAGAGAGAGAGAGAGAAAGAGCAAGGCAGAGAGAGAAAGAGCAAGGCAGAGAGAGAAGAGCAAGGCAGAGAGAGAAAGAGCAAGGGCAGAGAGGAGAAAGAGCAAGCAGAGAGAGAGAAGAGCAAGGCAGAGAGAAAGAGCAAGTCAGAGAGAGAAAGAGCACGGCAGAGAGAGAAAGAGCAAGGCAGAGAGAGAGAGAAAGAGCAAGGCAGAGAGAGAAAGAGCAAGTCAAAGAGAGAAAGAGCAAGTCAAAGAGAGAAAGAGCAAGTCAAAGAGAGAAAGAGCAAGTCAAAGAGAGAAAGAGCAAGTCAAAGAGAGAAAGAGCAAGTCAAAGAGAGAAAGAGCAAGTCAGAGAGAGAAAGAGCAAGGCAGAGAGAGAAAGAGCAAGGCAGAGAGAGGAAGAGCAAGGCAGAGAGAGAAAGAGCAAGTCAGAGAGAGAAAGAGCAAGTCAGAGAGAGAAAGAGCAAGTCAGAGAGAGAAAGAGCAAGGCAGAGAAAGAGCAAGGCAGAGAGAGAGAGAGAAAGAGCAAGTCAGAGAGAGAGAGAAAAGAGCAAGTCAAAGAGAGAAAGAGCAAGTCAAAGAGAGAAAGAGCAGTCAGAGAGAGAAAGAGCAAGCAGAGAGAGAAAGAGCAAGCAGAGAGAGAAAGAGCAAGTCAGAGAGAGAAAGAGCAAGGCAGAGAGAGAAAGAGCAAGTCAGAGAGAGAAGAGCAAGGCAGAGAGAGAAAGAGCAAGTCAGAGAGAGAGAAGCAAGTCAGAGAGAGAAAGAGCAAGTCAGAGAGAAAGAGCAAGTCAGAGAGAAAGATCAAGGCAGAGAGAGAGAGAGAGAGCAAGTCAGAGAGAGAGAGATAGAAAGAATAGCATTCAGAGAGAGAGAGAGAAAGAGCAAGTCAGAGAGAGAGCGAGAGAGAGAAAGAGCAAGTCAGAGAGAGAGAGAGAAGAGCAAGTCAGAGAGAGAGAGAGAGAAAGAGCAAGTCAGAGAGAGAGAGAGAGAAAGAGCAAGTCAGAGAGAAGAGAGAGAAAGAGCAAGTCAGAGAGAAATAAGAGAAAGTCAGAAAGAAGAGGAGAAGAGCAAGTCAGAGAGAGAAAGAGCAAGTCAGAGAGAGAAAGAGCAAGTCAGAGAGAGAAAGAGCAAGGCAGAGAGAGAAAGAGCAAGTCAAAGAGAGAAATAGCAAGTCAAAGAGAGAAAGAGCAAGTCAGAGAGAGAAAGAGCAAGTCAGAGAGAGAAAGAGCAAGTCAGAGAGAGAAAGAGCAAGTCAGAGAGAGAAAGAGCAATCAAGAGAGAGAGAAAGAGCAAGTCAAGAGAGAAAGAGCAAGTCAGAGAGAGAAAGAGCAAGTCAAGAGAGAGAGAGAGAAAGTCAGAAAGAGAGAGAGAGAAAGAGCAAGTCAGAGAGAGAAAGAGCAAGTCAGAGAGAGAAAGAGCAAGTCAGAGAGAGAAAGAGCAAGTCAGAGAGAGAAAGAGCAAGTCAAAGAGAGAAAGAGCAAGTCAGAGAGAGAAAGAGCAAGTCAGAGAGAGAAAGAGCAAGTCAGAGAGAGAAGTGCAGCAGAGAAGAATCAAGCAGAGAGAGAGAGAGAAAGAGCAAGTCAGAGAGAGAGAGAGAGAAAGAGCAAGTCAGAGAGAGAGAGAAAGAAGAGCAAGTCAAGAGAGAGAGAGAGAAAGAGCAAGTCAAGAGAGAGAGAGAAGAGAAAGAGCAAGTCAGAGAGAGAGAGAGAAAGAAGCAGTCAGAGAGAGAGAGAGAGAAAGAGCAAGTCAGAGAGAGAGAGAGAAAGCAGTCAGAGAGAAAGAGAGGAAAGTAGTCAGAAAGAGAGAGAGAGAAAGAGCAAGTCAGGAGAGAAAAGAGCAAGTCAGAGAGAGAAAGAGCAAGTCAGAGAGAGAAAGAGCAAGGCAGGAGAGAAAGAGCAAGTCAAAGAGAGAAATAGCAAGTCAAAGAGAGAAGAGCAAGTCAGAGAGAGAAAGAGCAAGTCAGAGAGAGAAAGAGCAAGTCAGAGAGAGAAAGAGCAAGTCAGAGAGAGAAAGAGCAAGTCAAAGAGAGAAAGAGCAAGTCAGAGAGAGAAAGAGCAAGTCAGAGAGAGAGAGAGCAAGTCAGAGAGAGAGAGAGAGAAAGTCAAAAGAAGAGAGAGAAAGAGCAAGTCAGAGAGAGAAAGAGCAAGTCAGAGAGAGAAAGAGCAAGTCAGAGAGAGAGAGAGCAAGTCAGAGAGAGAAAGAGCAAGTCAAAGAAGAAAGAGCAAGTCAGAGAGAGAAAAGAGCAAGTCAGAGGAGAGAAAGAGCAAGTCAGAGAGAGAAAGAGCAAGTCAGAGAGAGAAAGAGCAAGTCAGAGAGAGAAAGAGCAAGTCAGAGAGAGAAAGCAAGTCAGAGAGAGAGAGAGAGAAAGTCAGAAAGAGAGAGAGAGAAAGAGCAAGTCAGAGAAAGAGCAAGTCAGAGAGAGAAAGAGCAAGACAGAGAGAGAAAGAGCAAGCAGAGAGAGAGAGCAAGGCAGAGAGAAAAGAGCAAGGCAGAGAGAGAGAAAGAGCAAGTCAGAGAGAGAGAGAGCAAGGCAGAGAGAGAAAGAGCAAGGCAGAGAGAGAGAGAGCAAGGCAGAGAGAGAAAGAGCAAGTCAGAGAGAGAAAGAGCAAGACAGAGAGAGAAAGAGCAGGCGAGAGAGAGAGAGAAAGAGCAAAGCAGAGAGAGAAGAGCAAGTCAGAGAAGAGCAAGCAGAGAGAGAGAGAGCAAGTCGAGAAAAGAGCAAGGCAGAGAGAAAGAGCAAGGCAGAGAGAGAAGAGACAAGCAAAGGCAGAGAGAGAAGAGAGAAAGAGCAAGGCAGAGAGAGAGAGCAAGGCAGAGAGAGAAAGAGCAAGGCAGAGAGAGAAAGAGCAAGGCAGAGAGAGAAAGAGCAAGTCAGAGAGAAAGAGCAAGTCAGAGAGAGAGAGAGAAAGTCAAGCAGAGAAAGAGCAAGGCAGAGAGAGAGAGCAAGCAGAGAGGGAGAGAGAAAGAGCAATCGAGAGAGAGCGAGCAAGTCAGAGAGAGAAAGAGCAAGCAGAGAGAGAAAGAGCAAGTCAAGAGAGAAAGAGCAAGTCGAGAGAGAAAGAGCAAGTCAGAAGAGAAAGAGCAAGTCAGAGAGAGAAAGAGCAAGTCAGAGAGAGAAAGAGCAAGTCAGAAGAGAAAGAGCAAGTCAGAGAGAAAGAGCAAGTCAGAGAGAGAAAGAGCAAGTCAGAGAGAGAAGAGAAAGTCAGAGAGAGAAAGAGCAAGTCAAGAGAGAAAGAGCAAGTCAGAGAGAGAAAGAGCAAGTCAGAGAGAGAAAGAGCAGTCAGAGAGAGAAAGAGCAAGTCAGAGAGAGAAAGAGCACAGTCAGAGAGAGAAAGAGCAAGTCAGAGAGAGAAGAGCAAGTCAGAGAGAGAAAGAGCAAGTCAGAGAGAGAAAGCAAGTCAGAGAAGAGAGAAAGTCAGAAAGAGAAGAGAGAAAGAGCAAGTCAGAGAGAGAAGAGCAAGTCAGAGAGAGAGAGAGAAAAGCAAGTCAGAGAGAGAGAGAAAGAGCAGTCAGAGAGAGAGAGAGAAAGAGCAAGTCAGAGAGAGAGAGAGAGAAAGAGCAAGTCAGAGAGAGAGAGAGAGAAAGAGCAAGATCAGAGAGAGAGAGAAAGAGCAAGTCAGAGAGAGAGAGAGAGAAAGAGCAAGTCAGAAGAGATAGAGAGAGAGAAAGAGCAAGTCAGAGAGAGAGAGAGAAAGAGCAAGTCAGAGAGAGAGAGCAAGTCAGAGAGAGAAAGAGCAAGTCAAAGAGAGAAGAGCAAGTCAAGAGAGAAGAGCAAGTCAGAGAGAGAAAGAGCAAGTCAGAGAGAGAAAGAGCAAGTCAGAGAGAGAGAGAGAAAGTCAGAAAGAGAGAGAGAGAAAGAGCAAGTCAGAGAGAGAAAGAGCAAGTCAGAGAGAGAAAGAGCAAGTCAGAGAGAGAAAGAGCAAGGCAGAGAGAAAGAGCAAGTCAAAGAGAGAAAGAGCAAGTCAGAGAGAGAAAGAGCAAGGCAGAGAGAGAAGAGCAAGTCAGAGAGAGAAAGAGCAAGTCAGAGAGAGAAAGAGCAAGTCAGAGAGAGAAGAGCAAGTCAGAGAGAGAAAGAGCAGTCAGAGAGAGAAAGAGCAAGTCAAAGAGAAAAGCAAGTCAGAGAGAGAAGAGCAAGTCAGAGAGAGAAAGAGCAAGTCAGAGAGAGAAAGAGCATCAAAGAGAGAAGAGCAAGTCAGAGAGAGAAAGAGCAAGTCAGAGAGAGAAAGAGCAAGTCAGAGAGAGAAAGAGCAAGTCAGAGAGAGAAAGAGCAAGTCAAAGAGAGAAAGAGCAAGTCAGAGAGAGAAAGAGCAAGTCAGAGAGAGAAAGAGCAAGTCAGAGAGAGAAGAGCAAGTCAGAGAGAGAAAGAGCAAGTCAGAGAGAGAAAGAGCAAGTCAGAGAGAAGAGAGATAGAAAGAGCAAGTCAGAGAGAGAAAGAAAAGTCAAGAGAAGAGAGAGAGAAAGAGCAAGTCAGAGAGAGAGAGAGAGAAAGAGCAAGTCAGAGAGAGAAAGAGCAAGTCAAAGAGAGAAAGAGCAAGTCAGAGAGAGAAAGAGCAAGTCAGAGAGAGAAAGAGCAAGAGAGAGAGAAGAGCAAGTCAAGAGAGAAAGAGCAAGTCAAAGAGAGAAAGCAAGTCAAGAGAGAAAGAGCAAGTCAGAGAGAGAGAGCAAGTCAGAGAGAAGAGCAAGTCAGAGAGAGAAAGAGCAAGTCAAAGAGAGAAAGAGCAAGTCAGAGAGAGAAAGAGCAAGTCAGAGAGAGAAGAGCAAGTCAGAGAGAGAGAGAGAGAAGTCAGAAAGAGAGAGAGAGAAAGAGCAAGTCAGAGAGAGAAAGAGCAAGTCAAGAGAGAAAGAGCAAGTCAGAGAGAGAAAGAGCAAGTCAGAGAGAGAAAGAGCAAGTCAAAGAGAGAAAGAGCAAGTCAGAGAGAGAAAGAGCAAGTCAGAGAGAGAAAGAGCAAGTCAGAGAGAGAAAGAGCAAGTCAAAGAGAGAAAGAGCAAGTCAGAGAGAGAAAGAGCAAGTCAGAGAGAGAAAG